>NC_072767.1:33053334-33212476 GCF_022539595.1 Amphiprion ocellaris | reverse complement strand
GTTTTCTTTGAAAAAAAAATCATCATGAATTTTGGCGCAAAAAAAACGCCTTACTATACTATGTCGAAAAAAAATGAGATTTTTCAAACATGTTGTAAAAACGTGCCATATGATGAAATAATGTAAAGGAGGCCGTGAAAAACACTCCAGAAAGGTTTTCTTTGAAAAAAAAATCATCATGAATTTTGGCGCAAAAAAAAACGCCTTACTATACTATGTCGAAAAAAAATGCGATTTTTCAAACATGTTGTAAAAACGTGCCATATGATGAAATAATGTAAAGGAGGCCGTGAAAAACACTCCAGAAAGGTTTTCTTTGAAAAAAAAATCATGAATTTTGGCGCAAAAAAAACGCCTTACTATACTATGTCGAAAAAAAATGCGATTTTTCAAACATGTTGTAAAAACGTGCCATATGATGAAATAATGTAAAGGAGGCCATGAAAAACACTCCAGAAAGGTTTTCTTTGAAAAAAAAATCATCATGAATTTTGGCGCAAAAAAAACGCCTTACTATACTATGTCGAAAAAAAATGAGATTTTTCAAACATGTTAAAAACGTGCCATATGATGAAATAATGTAAAGGAGGCCGTGAAAAACACTCCAGAAAGGTTTTCTTTGAAAAAAAAATCATCATGAATTTTGGCGCAAAAAAAACGCCTTACTATACTATGTCGAAAAAAAATGAGATTTTTCAAACATGTTGTAAAAACGTGCCATATGATGAAATAATGTAAAGGAGGCCGTGAAAAACACTCCAGAAAGGTTTTCTTTGAAAAAAAATCATCATGAATTTTGGCGCAAAAAAAAGGCCATAGTATAATATGACATTTTTTGAGCAACATGCTATACTATGACCTTTTTTTTGGTGACATGCTATACAATGACGTTTTTAGAGCGACATGCTGTACTATGACGTTTTATGGACGACATGCTATACTATGACGGTTTTTGAACGACATGCTATACTACGACGTTTTCTGGACGACATGCTATACTATGACGTTTTCTGGACGACATGCTATACTATGACGCTTTTTGAGCGACATGCTATACTATGACATTTTTAGAGCAACATGCTATACTATGACGTTTGTTGGACCAAAGGCTATACTATGACGTCACATCACCGAAGACTTCGTCACACTCCAAAGCAGAGCACCTGTCTGCTGAACCTTTAAAAGTGGACAATAAATGTGAAGAATGTGAGCAGCAGCAGCCTGTGAGCAGCAGAACAGATGTGATCAGAAAGAAGTCATTTTCTTTTTTCTTTTCTTTCTGGTTGACTTGATGCTGTCAGATGCAGATGTTGGAGCTGATTCTGCTCTTTCAGGATAAAAAGCTGCTTTTCCTTCACAGACTTTTCAGGAAATTATTCTTTAAGGTTTTCTCTGCTATTTATAGTTTTATTATCTGTGATTATTTCATTATTTCATTATTGTAAATTAAAGTTTGAGGCATAAAGACTCATTTAATTATTTTAGTCCTGAAATCTTTGACATAGCAGAACTAAACTTCCATCTTCCTTCTTGTACTTCTGATACTAGAACTAAACATATCTTCAACACGGATCATCTGGATTTAATGAATCAGCAGCAACATCACAACAACAAATTGAGACAATTTGTATATTTGGTCGTTTCTTATGTTGCTGCTGTTTCATTGCAATTATATTTTAATAATATCACTTTAAATACAGTTAATTGAAAAGAAAAACCAGGCTCTTAAATACTGAATGAACTGATACGTCATCAAGTGTTAAACTGAATAAGAATTCTTAACAATATAAAATGTAACTGACTGAGCTGTATTAATTAAATTGAGATATTTCAAACTGAAAGAAACACAACATTGACTGAAAGATTTCAATTAAACCTTAAATTCATTTACCTAAGAAAATCATCCTTCAATGTCTTACCTTAAAATGACCTACATTTCAAAAAAAATATAGGTGCAAAGTAAAAGTTTCACACTAAAGATTAATCACTGATAAACATTTAATTGCTCAGGAGATATTCAGGACTACTGACAACACAGAACCTAAAGCTTACTGTTTTAATCACATTTAGGTTTTCTGAACGTTACATCAATGTGAACCAGCGTTTCCATGAACAGTTTTATTAACTAAATGTACCACATTACAGTAACACAACACACTTCAGCTGTTTACATGAAACAACACAAACATCGTTAGCTTAATGCTACATTAGCTTTAATCTGGCTACGACTGAGCAGCTAGCTCGGTTAGCATCGCTAACATTAAAACTAATATTTACCAGATGCTAACTTTCTTCTCTAGTCAACACACACATGAATAAACTCCACCAACATCTGTAGTGCATGGCACACATTATATCTGACACTAAAGTTGCGTATAAAGTGCATTAAAAGCGCACCGATACGAAAATAAACATTAACTTACCGAGCTATCAGAGTCCTTTCAGTGTAGAATCAGCCGAAGGCAGAAAACACAAGCCAACGGGCAGGAAAACCGTCTGTGGAAAAGGTTCTGCTGCTTCACCAATAAATAAACCAACAGTTATTATATCAGAATTAATCCAAATAAAGAGAGCAGAGTCTCTGCTGCCTCCTCCATAGGACCTGTCAATCATTCCAGACCAGACTGTCAATCAAGTAACCCCGCCCCCTGGCTTCGCAAAATTTTAACGCTCTATAAAAAAATCAATATTGATTTATTTTAAGATCGGCCACCTGATCTCTCATTTTGACCATGAAAACTAACGAAAAAAATGTATGTACAGTCTATGTGTAGCCAGTCTGGCCCAACTCTCCGACCCTCTCTCTCTGCGTTGTGTGTGCGGGTGTCGGGAATGATGACAGCAGAGGACCACGTCGATGTAGCCAACGAATTTATTTTCTAGTGCAAATAAAATGCGTGTTAGATACAGCAATGATGCGGTCTCTTGCTAGCCGCTCTACTCCCAACGGGATCACGGGCCGTCTCGTATAACATAGCACACAAGCATAAACATTAAGACAGAACTATGAAAAAAGACTGAAAAATATATACAAAAGACAAAAAAAGGAGAGGGAGCTCACATACCTAGTGCAAATAAAATGCGTGTTACATACAGCAATGATGCGGCCTCTTGCTAGCCGCTCTGAAAAGGAGATACAAAAAGTCCTCACTACACCGCTGTACCCTACCAAAAACAACTGTATAACTCAAACAATAGACAAAAAACATGTAGAAATGACCAAACAGATTTTAAGCCACATTCTAATTTTTTTCTCTGTAGCTGAACCTACAACTAAGAGCGCTCTCTGTTCACTCACCTACTCCCAACGGGATCACGGACCGTCTGAGGAGATGAGCGCGAACAGAGAGGAAGTGACGTGCAAAGGGCAAAGGTCAAGTAAAAATCACAAAAATAGAAGTCACAATGTCAAAATAAAATAAAGCTCCCAAAAAAAAGAGAATTGATACACAATAATAATGACAAAAATGACAAAAGAAAATTGAATAACAATGTAAACAAAAACAAGGAGGGATTTTGAGTGAAATTAATAGTTATACTGACACACCTGTTACATATGCACCGTTTTGTGTCACTTTGTGATCACTTTGTTCCTGTTCATATATGTATATATATATATTCTTTATTCATGTGTTTTTCTGTCTCTTGGACAGGATATTTTATGTCTTTTTAGTCACTTTGTAGCTCGTTTGCTGCTTTAATAATCCAAATACTTCCATGAAGAAAAGAGATGCTGAACAATATACTTGTGTTTTTTGTTAAAAACACTTTTTTCAATTCAGTGACGCTGTTTAAAAATTCTGAGCAAGATACTTTTATAAAATCCTAATAAACAAGATACTTGTCAAACCATTATTTTCTTTCTGAAATTAGATCCTTTCCTTGTTTAACAAAATATTTTCTCATTCAAATGAGATATCTGATGTTTTAACAACATACTTTCTTGTTCGAATGAGATACATTCATTATTAAAAAAAAAGATGTTAAACAAAAGACTTTTGTTGTTCCTTGTTAAAAACACACTTTTCTCATTAATATGTGTTACTTGTCATTGAATGACAAACCTCTTTGTTAAGAAGAGATACTGAATGAGATACTTTGATTCTCAATGAAAATTAGATACTTTTCTAGTTAGGAAAAGATACTGAGGCATCCTGATAAAAGCAGTATCAGCCCGTTTTGAAAAAGTATAACTCAGAATTAAATCTTCCCATTCAAAAAACTTATTTGAAATGAAATTTTAAAAAATGCCCTCCCAAAAATTGCACAGCGGTAAAAGACAAAAACAAAACAAGAAAAACCCACACACGTATAGTATGTAATGTTGTTTGTGAATCTGTGTATCTGTTTTGATTTAGCATTTTACAGCATCATCTGCATCAATCATTATTACTCTCAGCTGACACATTTTCTTTAAGTATGTCATGTAAAATGTGTGTATAAAGGTCAGCTGGCTGTAGAATATCCTGATTGCGTGGAACATGGTTTCATAGCATCGAGGACGTGGATAAGAGAGGACGGTCCTCTCCACTGCCGCATACTGTAACCCATCTCTGCTTCTCAAGCCATATACTATGATTGATGTCATTTGGTGCCATCAGTGACGGCTTAATTTGCCGTAGAGTATAGGCCCGCTGAATGGAAAAAGCAACTTAAATGGACCTAAATCCTTGACAAACAGATGTGAGCCAGATGTTACTGCTACAGAGACCCCCAAGATGGATTTAGGCGTCCACCAACTGTAGAGGCTGCATGTGTATAATCAAAGGAGAAACAGCACGTGCAGCCCGTTGTTCCATCAAGCAAGATTAAGTCGGCGTTTTATCACGTCGACCGCATAAATGCATCTAAATATGTACAGGAGGATTGTACAGTATCTACTGAATCATACTTTATCTCTGTGTGTGTGTTCATCTGTGCAGAAAACTGAAGAACCATGGCAATCTGTGTCAGCTATGATCTTACATTTATAACATGACACTGTTCCATAAATCCTATTCCATGTCATGCTGCAGCTGACATGATAAAGACTTTTACGGCTTCATTATCGCTGAACTTTTCATCCAGTAACTGTAGTCAGATGAAGTCAGTGAAGCTTTATTGGAGTCAGGTACATAACAATTAAGAAAAAGTTTTAATAGTGATACAGGCCTTTACACTGGTGACCTGCAAGGGCCTTTTACAGAAAAGTAAATACAGTAAAGAGGGGAGTACTGTGCTTCCAAAGAGGGAAGGGTTTTAGATTAATCAACAAAATGTGGGTCAAATGGTGACATTATCATAAACAGAAGTCATTATTTATATGAGCATTATTTATTGCTTCAGATATTTGCATTTAAAGAACAGCCTTTATCGAAAATTCAGATCTTAAATGTAGTAATACAAGACAACTCATTGAATAGTGGCAGGCCACACAGGCATAAAGTCACATGATCACATTCAGACTGCAAAACTAACTCTGCTGAAGTGAGTGTAGTGCATGCAGCTGTAGTCGTGGGCGTCATGGAGGGAGACTGAAGTTATACGATGACCTTCAAAGTGCTGTGATTGGAGGTTATTTCATTAAAAGAATAGTACTTTGCTTTCTTGCCTAATTGTAATGAGAAGATTGTTACCATTCTCAAATAGAGCTAGCAACCGATAGCTTAGCATAGCTACTTGAAACAAGGGGACTCTGGCCACACCTTAAAGCTGACAAATTAACACCTAACCCTCAAAGTGGTTTGTCTCATGGAGTTTGAAATCTAGAATTGTTTCACACTGAACACGTCTTTAGAATATGTTTTCATGTCTTTACAGCACATTATTTGTCTCATGCTGTACAACGCTGCAGCATTTCTTCTGTCTCTTTAAGCCTCCCTTACAAAAAACTGCAGCCTGCTCTGAGTGTTCGGCTGATGTGATGAAAGTGCAGCAACATCGGTTATGTACAATCAGATCAGTGAGTATAGGTATGTAGCTCTAGCAAACGCTGCTGTAGTGTGGAAATATTGTCCAACTTTGTCTAAGGGCTTTCTCTGGGAGAGAAAAACTCCGTCTGGGCTTTGTAAGTTAGACCTTTCACATACACAAAAAACTGTACAACACACTGAAGGAAAGGGGTAACCTAGAAAGCATATTACAGGCTCTTCAGGCAAGTAAGTAATGCTGACTGCAATTCCCATCTATGCTAAATTTTACTTTACCTTCATCCAATTAAGCTGCAGTAACTCAGAGGTAACACATCTAGATTAACTGCCCTCCCGTGTGTAGTTTTTATGCTAAGCTAAGTCATCTGGCTTTATATTTACTGTAAAGGCAGAACAGCATCAATCTTTTTTAACCATATTTCCCAATAAGTAACCATAATGTAAGTATTTCTTTAAATTATCACTATGCTTTTTAATGTTCATTCAGATTAATGCATGAATCTCTAAAAATAATAAAGACAATATGATTTAAAAATGATAATGATGCTGTGACTTTCTGTCTCTTCGATAACCGAAGCTCAAATCAGTCTCGAATCTAAATGACAAAAAAATGTGATTCTACCCAAAGCATCCAAATATATGTCAAGAATATTTGCACATTATCATCAAAGCTTATAGAAACAGCAAACCTATCTAAAAAAAATAGCAAAACAAGATGTTTTAAAAAAGCACTGTATATTCTGTCAAACTGGCTAAAGCTCAAGCTACTGGGCTCATTTCTCAATATCCAGTCAATGAAGCGCTAGACTAGAGTAACACTGTTGCTGCATATGCGTTACATAGAAGCTAACCTTACTGGCTTAGTGGTGCTGTTCTAAAAGCAGGGCGTATATACAAGTTTCTTAAACTACTACCGTACTTACATACATACAGACAGGATTCTCAACATGGTGACTCGGAAACAAAAGCTGCCACTATCACTTTAGCTTGAAATCTGTCCCTGTTTGATCTCTACATAAACAGAAACTCAATACCTAATGAAAAGTAGCAACAAAAAAAAAAAAAAGAACAAAAAGAGTCAAATATTAAACCAAATTTTTAAATCTGGCTTCTGGAGAAAGTAACTGCAGGAGATTTCAGTGCATTCATGATGAGTTCTCACACTCTGAAGGCAACACATTTAAGCATGGCTATTCATCTGCTTTTAACAAGGAAGCAAAATTCCATGTGCCTGGGCCCAGCATCCTGGACCTCCAGCCCATTTGGACAAAGTAAGAGTTACAAAGGTAAAAGCCGGTTAGGAGTAATAACACGGTAAAAATGTTGTTTTGCATAGCATTTGGCCTTGCTGCACAGCCCTGTCGCCCACAAATGTAGTTCTTATACAGCCAAACGGTATTCTCAGTTATGTTTTGAATTATCCCCCAGGTGTTCATGATATTTCTCACATTATGAACATGTTTTCGGCATTTATTTATCAACCACCTAGTAGATAGGGCAGGATTTGAAACCCTGGTAACCCAGAAACTGGAGGAAAAGCTTCAAACATGTTGTGATGGGTTGCATTTTAACCCAGAGCATGACATTTTCCTTCAACTAGCCATGTAGGTTTGATGCATAATCGTAATTAAAAACAGAGTGAAAACAAAAAGTAAACAGTAAATGAAAACAAAACTTGACGCTTTGGTTACACTGAATGTAATGTATGCAGACTGTTTGCGGACTGGATGCTGCAACGCTAAACTTCTATTCTAATCAATGAAAGTGGCTACACCAGATGTCTGAGCAGCGAGCAACGCACCGTGAAGATCTGTGCTGCAAACGTAAAAATAGACTAGTCTTCTATTTACATTTTTATACAAGGTGTGCGCAGCCCTTTTGCCAAAAAAAAGTCGAAAAATAAACTACTGGTACACAGGAAATACCTGCTTTATATCAAACAAAGCTTCCACTTTAGGGTCTCCATCACCCCATCAACATTTATTTTTCCAGCGCCAGCTAATGATTGTTTTATAAATTTATTCCCTACAAACACTACAGTGATCATTTTACACATTTTACTCATTACTCATTTTACACAAACTCGCTAAAAATCTAAGTATCATGACTGTAATATAGCCAGACATACCCAAAATAAAAGCTTACTGTTTTGTTTTGCACAACCCTATGAAGTGCATGCGCTGCAGTTGTGGCCACTAACAAGATACATTCTGTGGTATATCCACCTAAAACAGTCTGCATATGTTGCATGTTCAATGTAATGTAAGAATAATGGTCCCATATGGGATGCAAATTCTGCTTTCCTGGGTGAAAGTCCTATAACTGACTTCCTTACAAGGATGTTGCAGCTCTTTTGGAGCTGGAAGCCTTTCCTTTTATGTCGGTCTTACTTTTCGTTTGCTTCAAATCTAAATACATTTCTTTTTCAAACACAAATAAAAATGTGCTTTAGTCGTATAGGAGCATAATTTCGGGGAGACAGAGTTGTGCTGTACCATCATCTACTGTAGACTCAAGGAGAAAATATGAATCCCAAATGCTAACATTTTTAAAAGATCAAAATTTGGCAGAAACTAATCAGTTAAACTGTGATAAATGAAACTTTTTGGGTTGTTAATCATACATGTACAAAACATGGCAAAAGTTTCCTGAAGCGACACACATGCAATGTTATCTGGTTACCTAAAAAAACACATCTATGATACAAGGACTAAGTGTTTGGCATTGTTTTTGATTGCGTTCCAGTTATCAAATCCTGCAGCGGTTGTCAGGAGCATGAACAACCCACATCGCAGAGCTTAAACAGCTCCTTTAATCACTGGTTCCCTATTGAGATACGTGGCCCAGTAAACCAGGTTGAAGGTCCCAAACAGCACTGGGAACACTATTCTGGACATCTTGTCGATCTTGCTCACGCTGTTGTAAGTCTTTTTGGGATCTGGGGCCTTGGTTTCAGATGGTTTGAGCTGAACAGCCGTGCTGTTTGAAATGGTCGAGATGGACGCGTCCTTCGTAAGGTTGGTTGTATAATTCACACCGGCTGAGCAGGTGTTGTTTGGCTTCTTAGACAGGGCTAACGGGTCTTTTTTCTGTGGAGAAAAAAAACAAAAAACAAGCATTGATTCAACAAGAAGGCTGCTGCACATTCATCATTCGACATAATCAAACAGGTAGTTAATAAAGGAGGCACTTGCACACACAAGCAGAGCAACAGAGGATGGCCAGGGAAAGTTGATGGTAGGGATCAATGTCCTTGAGCAGTAATGAACTGGCACTGTGCCACAACACTGGCAGAGTGAACGGGGAATTTATTGATTCACCTTTTTTCAACTTCTACATCTTCCCTATTTATCTCTTACTTTATTTTTATTTTTTTTTTACTGTTGTTGTTGCTAGGCACTGCTCTCTATACACCAAGTCAAATTCCTCATGTGTACTCACTTGGCAATACAGGCTTTCTGATTCTGATTGTGATTATCATGTAGGACTTTTTCCCACTGTTATTCTTTCTCCCCACTTAAACTTAGAGGAGAGAAAGAAGAACACACCAAAGGAAAGTGGAGTCAGTTTGGACGACTAGTATAAGCTGCACTGAGTAATGTTTAAAATTTAAGCAACTAGTTCACTGGCTTTATGTGATGTGAAAGGTGGCATTTTTGGTTAATAAAAACCCCAAAGAGAATTTACACCCAACTCTTCAGTCCTTCTCAGATCACTGTTTTAGTTTCACAGTGTGTAGCTGTAATTGTAACCTGAGTTCGCTCTAATCAAACTGTTTCCAGGCCCAGCAGACTATCGTAGCAAACTTTATCATATTACTAGCTCGTGAGCACTGTGAAGCACTCAGCACCTGAAGACAGATTTTTTTCTGGGCTTTGTGAAGACCAAAAATCAGTTAAAAAAATTTTGTGATGCAAGAAATGCAACTTAAAGTGAAAGGTAATGTTGCTCCACATCTGCTGGATGTGTAGAAAAGACATTTGCTAACATTTAAGCTATTTTTGGCCACAATATGTCAAATGTCTGTGTAAGGTCCGGCTTACCGTTGAGTTCTCACCAAAACTGCAAAAAAAAAAAAAACCCAAAAAACAAGGCAAAAACAAAATAAAACAGATTATTGCTGCTATTTTTCAGAATTTCCCATTGGGAATCAGTAAAGTATTTCTATTCTATTTTTTTTAGCAGTGGATGTTTCAGTCAATGGTTGATGAGATATGAAATGTCTTGAAAGACCAAAACTGAAACATTCATCTCTAAACAGAGGAGAGGCTCTACAACACCACTTATCAAGTACTTCTAATGTAGTCCTGAGATCCATTCCCAGACAGTTTCACCACCGTTAACAACATGAGTCACATCAGTGTTGGGTTGGGGTTGTCCATGTGATTAACCACAGTCAACTGTCGGTACAAACCTTGGGCTGCTGGGCCTCCATCGCCTTTTTTCCATCCCAGGCCCAACTCCTTTTGGTGAAATAATTAACCGTGGCGAATTCAATGAGGGCGGAGAAGACAAAAGCGTAGCACACCGCGATGAACCAGTCCATGGCTGTAGCGTAAGCCACTTTGGGCAGCGAATTTCGAGCACTGATGCTGAGAGTGGTCATGGTTAGTACAGTGGTCACACCTGGTGGTGGAGAAAACTGGGTCAGCTTTACTGAATACACTTGCTATTCAGTTTTTATTCCAGCAGATTAAGTCATAGAAAAAACAGGGCACATATCAGAGCATTACAGGTAGATCATGCAGCGGCATCATAGAAACAGCATTTTAAAATATTTGTGTATTAAACACAAAACTAACACCTGCATTCATGCTGCAGGTAAATTCACTCAGTGATGTTGCCGTTTTAATAAGATATTGAAGTTGTTTCCCTCACTAATGCATCTGCATGTTCCAAACTCACCAAACACAGTCCGAGCTGGCACAGACTCCCTGTTCAACCAGAAGGAAACCTGCGACAGGATCACAGTCATGAAGCAAGGCATGTAAGTCTGGATGACAAAGTAGCCGATCTTCCTCTTCAGGTAGAAGTGAGCCATCATCACAGTGTATTGACCTGCACAAAACAGCAGAATAGCGAGTTGACATTTCACTTTTTCTCATTCTAAAGCTCATTGTGCATTTTAAAGAAAATTACATGCCATAAATCGACAGGAAGTAGTATGTGAAGGCGAAAAAAGTGGAGTATTCTTAATGAGTTGATCCCAAATATTTCTAAAACACTTTGAAAGCAACAGTGCATAAAGTTCTTTGACTGACAGTGCAAAAGGAGGATCCTCACAAGACAGTTTAACAACAATGAAGATAAAGTTCAAGACTGCAGATACAAAAATTCAATATGTAAGTATCCATAAATACAAATAAAATGGTTAAAGCAATAAAACCTTAATAAGCAAGGCACTGTTATTTATATAGCATAGTATCTATAAAACAGGAGCTGATTGGTGCTACAGATTGACCTGACAAGTTTAGATATTAACCTAAGATTTTACAGCATTATTTTAAATTTTTTATGATCTTACTTAGTAAATAAATAAACAGGGTAACGTAACAATCTTTATATTTGAAATGCAATTTCATCTAGAAGAAATCTTACAATACAGCCACAGTGCATGGCCTCATTTAAATCTACAGTAATGCACTTACAATAATTAATCAAACTATCAAAACCATGTAAAAACTGCAGGCTAACTGGTCTCTATTATTTTCTTCAGTAGTTCTTGTGCTGGGATCTGCTTTCAGAAATCATATGAATACGTACAGGTGCACACAGGTCCGCTCCGACTCTTATTTCAGTCTAAAATAACTGGGCTAAAATGATTTAATATGCTGCAAATGCCAGCTGTTTGTGTTTATTCATATTTCATTTAGGCTAATAAGGCTAGCAGGTAGAGTGCATTGAGTTCACTGTGACTGACTCAGTTAATCTAAAGATAACACACTTCTTTCCTGCAACCCAGTAAGTAGGATTGCAGTCGACCAAGACTGACACATTTTGCAGAATCTTTTTTTTCATCGCATAGATTGTCCATACTGTCATTAAAGACCTGCTTTTCATTGTGTTGTTTTAATTTCCTTCAGTGAGCAGGTGTCCTGTCATCTCCTCATGCTGTATCTGTGATTAACTTCTCTCCAAATGAACTTTGCTCGACTACATCCCGGCCAGGGAGCTGCCTCGAATGCGTGAGCTAAATTATTGAAAAATCAGGTTGGTGGGGAAATCATCATATCCTGTTAACCAACTGAAGATTGCATTTGAAGGATTTTTTTTTTTTTTTCAAATATCCTGTCGAGCCATGGACTCTGATAAACTATAGAAAATCCACAGATGACTGCTGCTTTCTCCTGGCAAAATCGGATTTTTCTGTCTCACTAATCCCTTGTCACAATCTGCATCCTGTATATCTCCCTTGCTCTGCCTCGCCTCGCTGTGTCTCTCTCTCTCTCTCTCTTTCTATGTGCGTGTGTGTGTGTGTGTGTGTGTGTGTGTGTGTGTGTGTGTGTGTGTGTGTGTGTGTGCGTGTGCGTGTGTGTGTGGTTGTGTGTGTAACAGTCAGTCCATCCCATTCTGTCAGGCCAGGCCACCCTTCATTGGGAACATACATCCTTGCCCTGCCTGAGTGAGAACACTACAACAGACCTGGATCAGCGGTGATTACAAGCAGGTGCACAGATGACTGAGGCGGAGGGGGGCTGAGAGGGACCGGGGCAAAGTTTGGACGGTCTGTGCGGTGCAACGATGAGCATCATGTCCTTAATGAAAAGGGCACCTGTGCCGCCTTCGCTCTGGAGACCAGCAGCCAGCAGCCCTGCTCTGTGGTGGCACCGCCGGGCTCACCCCGCTCTGATCTGACCGCCTGCTGGGCTCGGAAGTGGATGGAAATCTGCGAGGTGTGAAAAAATGCGGTTGTGGTGGATTTTACTGTTTGGTTTTTGGAGCGTGTGCGGGGAACTGCCATTCATAGCGGAGAACAACGCGGCTATGTTGGTCAACTGGTAAGTACAGAGCAGAACCATCTGTTGAGCTTTGCCCCTTTCTGTTATGATCTGGAGGCACTGATGTGTGTAATGTAATGAAACTGCAAGGTTTGCCGATCAGCAGCTCAATGCGTGTGTTCATATTTTCATCCTCTTTGGCTTAACCTGTGGGGTCAAAGGTCACGTCCACCCACCATAACCTATTCTTGGTTCGTTAAAGAGGGTTTGCACCTCAGATTAGCTGTGCTAATTAAGGCCATGCTGCCATGTGCATCTTCCCTCTTTAGCTAGTTTGAGCTGAGTAGTGTGGGCGAAGACTGACACTGTGACAGTTTAGCAGGCTGTGGGTTGATCCTAACCTGTTCTCAGTCTGGGTCTTCTTCACCAGCGTGGGCGGATTTCCTCCTGCCACGTAAAAAGCACTCTGGCGGTAAATGTTAAGATCTCATACATTATCCAGTGTAAACACCACCTTCCCCCAGCAGATACAGGATAAAGCCGTCTAACTATCTCTATATACATTACAGCTATAGGAACGCCTCCTCTGCAACCAGCAGAACTGTATTATCGTACTTCTTTACATAACAGAATTAAGCAGATGCCGTTAGCCCTCCACTAGTGTCTCCCCCACGGCAGCCAATCGCTGAGCTGTGACGTCACTCGGTAAAAGCACAACTGATGGGCCTCCATACGGATTAACCCTACAGACCCAATGGCTCAGACCAAGGATAAGTGATTTTTTTTTTTTTTTTTTTTTTTTGCCCCCCTCTCTCTGCCCCACCTTCTCTCTTCCCTTGGCTGCCCCAGAGACAGCTGGCCATGTGTGGGAGGCAAATCCTTGTGATTCATTCATTGTCTCTATCCAGCTTGATTTGAAAACATTTTCTTCTCACAACATCTTTGGATGGCACACAGTAATAACACAGAGCTGAATAAAAGGGTGGAGGCAGCGGCTTAACGTCCCTCCTCCTGCCTGAAGCTGCTGTACCACTGCTGCTGTCAGAGAGGAAGTAACCAAGTGATAGAAGACGACGTGGCAGCGCCGGCTGAGCTGTAAATGGACATATGTAATCTGAGTCCGTTTGCTATCACTTAACTGTACCTCGACTGGTGTAGATGTCCTCTGTTCCTGCTGTTTGACCAATCAGGTGATACTGGTTGAGCCGAGAGCCTTCTTCTGCCACCACCACCGACTTGGCAGCTCCCTGAGTCCACGTGTAGACAACCTCCGAGACCGGATACGCATCTAAGAAAGAAATTCACAGATTTTTTACATTTGTGTAAAACTACAAAAATGCAACTTTGATTCAATTTTAACTTAATTCTGGCAGAAATTTCACATTTATAAGAAAATATCTTATAATTATTGTTTTTTATGAGATCGCTATAGAATATAATCTCACATTTATGCGATTCAGATCTCATTTTCCTGAGAAACAATGTCAGAATTATGACAGAACATTAAATAATAATATTAAGATCATTTTTTGTGTGTGACAAGCAGAAAAAACACTCGTACTTATGAGATCTGAATGATTGTTATATGAAAACATCTCATAAAAATTTTTTTCAAGCGATCAATAAAGAAAACAAAACTTATTATTATGAGATCTGGAGCTCAGATTTATGGAATCTTATAATTAGTTTTTTCTTCTACAAGATTACAAGATCAGGATGCCTCATACGTCTCATAATCTGAGATTCTTTTTTTAAAATCAGTACATAAAATTATCTCATTTTTATGAAAATTGTACCTCAGATTTATAAGAAACAATCTCATAATTAAGAGCAGGAAAATCTTTCTCATATTTATGAGATTTCATATTTCAAGATCATTTGGGAAATAATTGTGAGAAACCTATCTTATCTCTTTTATAAGATTAGCTTCATATAAAAGAGAAAACAATCATTAGTATCTGTGCTTTCAGTTTTTCTTTTTCTAATGTATACACACCACTGAACTTATTGTCCTGGAGCTCAGGTATCATGAGGTTACATGTTACAAATGACTTATATATGCGGATTTTCTTACATCAGTATTCTCTAGCTTTGTGGAGATTAAGAACATAGTTGTAATATGTTTGAATGGAAGATACTGTAGCTCTTTGATAAGCATTTAAATGCAAGTTCCATTTATAGTCATGGAGACTCATGTAGAAAGTTCTTGACTAGCACTAGTTGAGAAAAAACTCAGAAAATAAACGTGGTGTTGGAATACATTGGTTATTAACTGCCTCCTTTCCTGCCTGTCAAAGTGTCCTTGAGAAAAAAACTGAACCTCAACTGCTCCTGATGCTCATAGAAAAAAAAAATCTAATTCATTTTACAAAAACCTGTCTGCTAAATGAATGTGATGTCATGGATCAAACTGAATGTGCACACACATGGCCTTAACCAAAAAAAACCCCCAAAAAAACAAAAACCTAATGCCCTCATCAGCCTTCCACCCACAGTACATGTTATTTTATATTATTTTCATGTTTCCTGTGAGCTTTTATTGTTGCTTCCTGTCTTGCAGAAATGAGTTTGATAAATGACATGTTATGTGAATGCAATTATGTAAGAGTTGTGTTTGAAGTAGTTTTCAGGTGCAGGTGCTCTGTCATATTTGATATCAGAAAAAGGATCAGTTTTCAACAGATAGACTCACACAGTTCCACTGTTCTGCCACAATTTAGAGCTGGAAAAACACTATAAAGACATTTTATTCCTCTGAGATCGTACCAGGTTATTACCCAAATCATTAGTTTTTTCATTTTTAAATTGTTCTGAGAAAGTTCTGCAAAGTTCTAGTAATGTTTTTAGTGGGAAATTTTCTTTTAGCTGCCAGAATGTTTTTCTTAACCCTCGTGTCGTCCTGCGGGTCAAAACTGACCCGTTTTAAAGTTTGAAAATGTGGAGAAAAAAATATATTTTCACAGTGAAATTTCTGATGTGGACATTTTCAAAATTATTGGGAAATCTTTGAACATTTTTTGGTGGAAAAAAAAGAAATGTTAAAAATATTTCTTTAAGAACATTCGCAAAAAAAAATCAACCAAAATCCAGTGAATTTCGCTGGATTTTGGTTGATTTTTTTGTGAATGTTCTTAAAGAAAATATTAGAAGTTTTACTGATATATATGTAATCACTTTAGATATTTTTTGGAAGATTTTTACTCATTTTTTGAAAATATTTTCTTGCAAAATTTGGGGGGATTTTTTTAAAAATAAAACTTCTAAGGGAAACTTTTAACTTTTAACTACTTTTTAGCAGTCACAGGTGAGCTGGTGTGCTTGAGGGGTGAGTGGAGAAAGAAATTTTGGACTACACAGGTCTGTTTATTCTACAGGAAGCTACAGTGTAGAGTTCCATCTATGCCATTTCATGTACAAATATGAATTGTAGAGGTTAAATCAACCACCAGAGAGGGGGTTTAAGCAAAATGAGAGCCACAGAAACGTGTGCCCTTTTCTTTGGTATACTGTGCAGAATATGGTTTAAATACTGTCCAGTAGTAACAGTATTTCTCCATGGATCTTGTAGCTGTCATTCTATTCGTTAGCTTCTAAAACATTAGCAGCTCAGAACTGTGGTGAGGCTGTGTCAGTGCAGATTCTGAGTCATCCATGTCATGGTAATCCTAAGTGCTTAAGTCAAAGGCTTCTATTGGTTCTTGAAGGCATCTCAGCTCAGTCGTAACAGCCCGCTGGGGATTCCCAGGTATTGGCTGTGATACAACACTTGACGTTTCACCCACTTTGCTTCATTACGCAGAGATTAACTTGGTGGGTGTCGCCGTTAAGACCTCATGTTTGGATCTGATGTAATCAGTTTGAGTTTATCACAATACGCAGATGTTACTAATGGTCTGATGTTATGTGTGAAAGTTGGCACGCTGTGACAGATTGCCATGAAAGCAGCACAGCTGATAGTGAGTGAGCCTCTATTTGCTGCTGCCTCTTTATGCTGATGCGTTTCAGACTCAGCCTTTCATTCACAGGTTCATTCTGGAAACAAGCAAACTCTGCAGAATGCAAAATCACTTTCACTCGCTCGCACTGTTGAACAAACACCGCACACACACTCTGCTGTAGATGCACCAAATCTGTGTCTCTCTCTCTCAATCGCACTGCACTGCAGTGTCCAATCTAACAGTATTGCACTAATCCAGCAACTGTGGTGTTAGAAGACTTCACTGCAATTTAGACTGACCTCAGTCAGCCGGTCTGTGGATTAACGTCTCAAAGACATTCTGCATTGTCTCAAACACGTCTTTGTAGAACAAAGTTACAGAACATTACTGTCAGCTTTGCACACGCAAAATATGATGAACATATATCACTGACAGGTCATTTCTTTATGCTCTATATGATTTTGTCTACAACTCAACAGTCCATAGAGCTTAGTGTGTGGAACAAGGCGACACTTTGATAAAAGACCTATTATGTAATAGCTAAGCCATTCATTGCTTTAAAAGTAACATATAAAAAATGAAGTTTAAGCCAGTGCAGTCAAAGAGCGAGGGACACAAAGTTAACCTAAATGTGTTGCTACTGCAGTCTAATTGAGCTGACAGAAAGTTTTGTGATTATTGATCATTCAAATACTTTATTCATTAAAATATTAAAGCATTCATTAACAGAACTGCAACAACCCAAATTTAAAGATAATTCAAAAGAGAGTTTCCTTAAATTCTGTCGTTCATCAAAATAAAAAAAAACTGTTATAAATTGCTGGTCATCAGTTAGATACAGTGACCAAAATGTTAACAATAGTTATGTTTTTATATAGTTGTGAAATGGTTTTGAAGTAAACTTTTGAAAGGTTGCAGTAAATTAAAAAAAAAAAAAAGAAAATGTGACTTTTTGTTTCCGTTAACCAGATTAGAGCAAATAAACTAGGCTGCTTAGAGTCATCCAAAGGTGGCGCTATAGGTTATGAATGTTTGCAAACAAGTAGAAAAAGAGAGAAACCAAACAACCATTTAAAGAACCCAGAAGAAGAAAGAGACAAAACTTTGTCCATCTACGAGAGAAAAAAGTCTTTGAGAACTCTTTTTAGTCTGAACAGTTGTAATTATTTTGTCGTTTCAGCTGTTTTCAACCATGTTTCATGTTGTTCAGAGGGGTAGACAATGAAAGAAGCTAAACAGCTGATCAGTCACGTCAGTTAAAAGTTCACTATGTCAGAACTTCTTCAATAAAGATGTTTTCATCTGCCAGCGCATTAACTCTTTTTCAAAGAAGTCAAATACCACCTCAAGTAAACACAGAAACTGAGGGGTGTTCTTGGTACCAGATAACTAATTGCAAACATGGACACGTCTAGAGCTGCATATTTCTTACAATCAGAAGTAATTATAATACTAAATCAATATGAGGAATTTCAATATAGGAACAGGAATAAAACAAGCAAAAAAGGCACAAGTGAATAGCTACACTGATAGGTTTGTCATCATCACTGCCTTATATAAGGCACTAATATATCTGACCATAATCACATTTGTGTATTTCATTTAGATTTTTTTCTGATGATGTGTTGGATAAATAGAGCCTTGTGCTTTGAGCTGCACCCCCAGTAGTGTTAATTGGTCTTGGCAACATGCAAAAAACAAGCAAAAACATAATTCAAACTGCTTAGTGGGCTTATTTGCAATCTTAAAAGGTCAACAAGTCCAAGGCTTTAGTGCTTTTATCAGCCTTTGTATGAGGATTATAGCAGTACACTGAGGCTTACAGCACAGTGGAATGGCTTGGAAACTGCTCACAATCTTAAAAACTCTTTCTATCCTAACAGACCTAATCACTATCTGCACAGCAAGCTCCACAGGATCTTCTTCATATGGTCATGACATTTTCTAAAAGTAGTAGTATTTCAAACACAACCTGAGCAGGTCAGCTGTGCAGTAAGTGATGCACCCCAGTGAGAAGTAAACCACCACTGTTACCCTGAAAACCCAAAGTTAAGTAGAAATGGAATTTTTGGCCAGTACATGAATACACTCCTGAGCTTGTGTTTATGACATGGGAAGTCAAGAACACAAAATGCTTGACATACAAATGGTAAAATCAGCTGTAAATCGCGACAACACGACTGTAGGCGTTGTGAAACCACTGAGGCTAACCATTTAGCAAACTAACAAGCCGGTAATGTAACAGGAAAAGCAGTATACAGGTGTAATAAAAAGATGAGGCTTTTGGGAATATCATCATTTTTCCTCATATATTACAAAAGTGTTTCTGAAGAAAATCTTTATGCACCTAAAATTACAATATATGAAACTTCCTGGGTGTTTGTGTGGCTTAAGTTTTCCTTTTGGAGCAGCTGATAGTAATACTGAACAAAAAACATCAGGCAAAAGCTCTGAAAGGCAAATTGTGACTATTCTGAACACATAGCTGAAGACTTCCTGCCCAAAACAATAAACATGTTTCTGCAGTATGTGAAAATATCTTATGCACATTTACTGAAGTACAGCATTAGAAAACTTAATGGAGACGACAAAATTTACCCAATTTCAGAAGAGTAAAAATGACGCTTGCTTAAGGTTTATTGTAACTTTTAGGAAAAGGAGTAAATGTGCATAACGGAGGCAACTTCTCCAAATAAGTCCTGAGGCAGTGAACATTTAACTCACTTGACTAATCTGCTGTTTCTGCTCCCTTATTTGTCTTCATCTCTGGACAGCATGAAAAACGACCGATACCTGCTGACATGAAAGAATAACTACAACTTTCTTGATTGAAGACAGCTCCTGAGGAGTTCTTTCCATTTTTCTCTCATCTCTTTCTGGTTTCTCCTACTCCGTTAATGACAGAAAAGCTTGGCATTACACAAACCACCACCTTCCAATGGCAACGACACTGCATCGTCTGGTTTATTCACTCTAAAGCAGCTAATGGAAATAAGCCTAATTTTCATTTTCTTTTTATTATTTTGGCGACATTTTAAAAGTTCACGTTGAATTTATTTGACTATTGCATGGAGACGTGGCTGTTGAGATCCTTGTGCATACATTGTAGTGAGATGCCACCACAGTAATGGAGGATAGATCTCCAATCTCGGATCTACATTGAGAAAAGTAGACGTACAAATCAGTTTACGAAGGTCCATGTCCTATTTCTATATTTTATTAGTATCTCTGCTCCCCTTCATCCTGTCTAACAATCTGTCCATCATTAGGTGCTAAGAGACGCAAGGGCTGATGTAAAAGTGAGAAAACAGCCTCCTAAACACGGGTTCATCTGCATAATGTTGAGCTCAGGACATGCTTTAATACGCAGCAGGGTGTGCAGTAAAAAGAATAAGATGAGCTATTGAGCTGATTGAGTCACCAGACTCCCTGGAAATGAGACAATTCTGTCTCATTTCTATTTGCATCGCAGGTCATTTCAGGTCACTTGCAGGTGGGTGAGCTGGATTCATCTATTCATTTGTGAGATGGAAGCTATTATTTCAGCTATGAATGACAGACCTGCCGGAGCACAATGGATACAGTCACCCAAAACACCCCGCTGCAAAACAAAAGCATAATTGCAGCAGTAATCCGTGAAGGTTCGAGTGTCTCGCTGTGAAATCAGGAACTAAATCCAGAAGGTGGACTCTCTGAGACCCTTTAAAGCCCTTTCACACTACAGAGCTGAATCATCGGCAGATTTTATTTCTATAATATCACCCAGATACAATAAGACCAGAACAACCACAGAAAACCTGAGGAGTCCTGCACGTGTCCGGATGGGCCAGGTTGGGCCTTGTGTTGCATTAAGATGTTTTTAAGGGAAGTACAAATTAATTAATACAAGTTTACAACAGAGCAAATCATAGCTAAGGTTTAGTGTGTTTTTTAACCAATAACTTTCATATAATTCCATCTAAACATCTGAATATGTTTCCCTATGAGCTACAAAACCAGTAGAAAAATTCAAGAAGAGAGCAATTAAGATGAATAATTCAGCACTGTGCTGTGGTTTGTTTGCAGTAGTTGATATCTTCACTAACATTGCCAGCTGGTTTAAACAGTTAGTTTGTCATTGTGTAAATCTTGTTTATTTGCTTTCTTGTTGAGTCAGATAAAAAGATAAATACCACTGCCTTTTTTTCTGAAATCAGAAGCTACTATCATTATTGTCTGTTAGCATGAAGCTTTAAAAGCAGGAGGAATCAGCTAATTACCTGAGAAAAGTAAAATATAAACCACAAAACCACATTTTTCCTTTTTTATATTTGATTAAAATAATTATATATCACATGTTAATTTGTGAGCTTTTGAAGTGCCGGTAGCCAGATTTTAAATTATCTTTAGACAAACTGAGGTAAACTGTTTGTTTCCCCCTTATTCTATTTTTTTCTGGACTAAGCTAATGTCTCCTGGTTGCAGTGATAAAATTACATTACAAGTAATAGTGCTGCATGAAAATACTACCTCATTCAAAGTACGCAAGTATAAGCAGCGAAGTGTGGTTGAAGTCTTAAAGCAAAAGTTGTGATTTGGTCCCTTTGACATATGTTATCATTAGATTATTAGTAGTGAATCATCAGTGTGTCAGCAGCATGTTACTGTTGTAGATGCTGCAGTTTGAACTATTTTATATCCAGTTTTATGCACAGGAACAACAGATTAATCTGAGAGTTCATCACACGAATAATGGGAGAGGAAAGACAAAAACATAAAGTTCTGATACACAAATCTGCTCTGAGTTTTTTCTCTAATCTTAGGTTTTTGGTGAGGTTTTGGATCATTTGAACATTTATTGGAATGTGAGAGGTTTTGTCTAAAAAAAAAAATCACTGTTTGGTGGAGCTATTAACAACTCTTAGACATCTCAAGTGTGAGCCTAACTGCACACTTCTTACTGTAAGAAGCCAAAAAAAGATTGAAAACCACGGTACTATGTCTTGTATTTACAATATTTATCTCTGAAATGTAGTGGAGTGGAAGTATAAAGGGGCAAAAATGGAAATACTAAAGTACAAGTACCTGAAAATTGTATTGATTAAATGTACTTAGTTACGTTCCACTGCCTGGTTGTACCTCTATATGGACATAGTGGTCTAAGTATATATATTATATACTGCAGATCTCTTTCTGACTCTTGGCAGAGACAAAACTTTGAAATAAATAGAGACGTATGAACCTAAATAGTATAAATTCCAGAAATACAGGCTAGTAAATAAAAGTAATTCAGACACAGCCACGTGGCTAGCTCGACACCAACACGACAAATAGCACCAAAGAACGTTTTTCATGTCTCTGTAGTATATTTAAATCATTCACACACTTTCTACTGTTGACACACTTTAAATTGTGCCTCGGATTCAACTGTGCAGCGTCACAGATGGGATCTACAGTAGGCAGAGGCTGATGGTAGTACAGTTGAGTCCATGAGAGGTGATTAACACAGGTCTACTGTAGCTCTGAAAGCCTTGAGCTGATGGGTGAGTGCTGTCCATTAGGTCAAAGGATTAGCCGGGGTTAATGGAGCCGGAGAAAACAGGATATGCTGCACAGTAACTTTTACAGCTTACACCCTCACATGGGCTGCATATTTACCGTCACATTAGAGTCTTAAAGTCATTTTATGGTCAACAGAGTACTTTGTATTCTGAATTTATCAACCTTTTGTGAATGTTTCACCTCCATTGTAATCGTACGCAGTTTATCAAAGCTGCTTAAATCAAACAGAAATACATTACGGCAGCGTAAAAACCCCATAGACATGACAGTATTATTATACTACATCAGTGCTTTTGGTCAGTTTATTTATTTGTGTGCTTTTTGGATATCACCATTGATTTATTAGTGTATTTATGACTGATTATGTGCATAGCCAACTTAAACATTTTATTGCACTATATATAAGTTTTTTAATTTCAGCGTTTCTACTAAAATGCAAACACAGTTGGTGTGTTCTTTCCCTCTCCTATTAATCATAAGCGTGTTTTTTGAGCTGGTGCTGAGCTGCTGCATTCAGTAGCCCTTGCAGGGATAAATAAAGTAAAATTGAATTAAAGTAAATTGAATTTAAATCGTGTCATTTTTAGCTACACTGTACCTGCAGGACACCAGGCACAAGCTTCTGTATTTAAACTTAACATAATTAATTCAGGGAGATTGTGATTTTCTCGCCTCCCTGATAAATTAATGGACCACAGATTGTATTTCGGCATCAGGAACCCAAGCCGACATGGCCCTGGCTAGCGGCCGTGGTTATCCCCGTCCCCGGTCTCGGCTGGGGTTTGAGGTGACCACAGCAGGTGTGGGAGTGGATAAGTGTCAGCGCAGTAAGCATAGCTCTGCCTCTGAGTCCAGGGAGCGCTGCAGCCCAAGATAACCCTCCCAACGTCAGCAGCAGGGAAGACCAGAAATGCTAATCTTAAGCTTACATGACAGGAGCTCCCCAGATATTTTTGTAGCTGTGTAAGGCAACCTGACTAGCTTAGAAGTCATAAAGAAGGCTGAGCCACAAGTGTTCATCTGCTCATGTACGAGGTGTGATTGGATTTTAAAAGGTTACCTTGGATGTTAATGTAGGTTTGGTGTGTGTTATGTCTGCAGTATGCTGGGGGAAAATGACATTGCAATATTTTGTGTTTTTTCAATAAGAAAAAATGAAGAATTTTCACTAAATTACTTAAATGATGCTATTTGGAAATAATTAATCACTCTAGAATGATTTGTTTGATTATATGAAGGAGTGCATCTGCAGAGAAAATGCTGGTGTAACACTAGGAAATAGTTTTTTGCTTTGGACCACATTCAGATCTCATCATACAGAGCTTTGTTGTTTGGATTTAAACTCATTTAGTCGCAACAATTGCAAGACGCAGCCGACAAGTACCTCTTATTGGACAACATCATCCTTTACAGTACAAATTAACTTATTATGCAGCCACATCTTCCTTTTCTCTACTGTTCCTCACTCATTTTGCTGTGCACATGTGGAGCCTGGAAGTCCACAAAAAAAAAAAAAATCTGTTGCACATTAGTCATAGAAATTGAGAAGTTTGAGTTTTCTTCCATCAAGCAGCAAAAAAAGTTGTAGCATGGTTAGTGAATGCACATGTCGATGCTGAAACGGTATATTGTGCAGCAGTCGAGTGTGAGCTTCGAGCTGCTTTCACTGCGTCTGTGTCTGATTCAAGTATTTCCCATTAAACGTGGCAGAGGCGCTGAAGGATGCAGGAGAGCAGCCCTGACATGTTGATTAATGGCTTAATCAGGAGTAGTGTGTCGGTGTCTACATGACCATCTCCTGTACGCCACAACAACAATAGCTTTACACCTGAGGGACACGGCCTGTCAAACACACCCAGCTACATCCGTCCCTGCGTCCTCTGCCGGGGGAAAGTCACTGAAAATTGGTGTCGCATCAAAACTACAGGCAGATTCTCTCACTCGCATGTTTAAGAAATGTGCGTGTGCTGCTGCTGTTTAAGCTGCTGACATGAAACATTTGCACTGAGAGGTGTGTTTACTCACAGCTTCCAAATTTAAGGGGACAAGCGTGAGCATCCATCGGAAAATCCTCCAGCTGCATGGGACATTCTGCTGAGATAGTGAGCCTGAAAGAACAAGTCAAACACCCAAAGTTACTAGAATACACCAACATCATCACCTCTTTCGCAAACACAAACACATCCCCTTTATTATAAATGATTGTTTCGCTTTGGTTGAGTTTAGTTTTGTAAACAGCCATTAACAAACATAAAAATCCTAGTTTGTCTTCATTAGTGCGTCTCAGGTAATTAACAGCAGCGCAAGAAGCAATTTTCTCAGCACAGAGCAATAAGCTGCTGAACCACCAGAGGGACTGGTGATGTTATCTGTCAGAGAGGAATGATGCAGCTGTGTGTGCGGATGAGCTTCACCGTTTTATTTTATGGAGGAAGGATGCCACCTGTCTGTGGAACAGCAATAAAACACAAAAAAGCTTTAGTGGAAACAAAGGAGGAAAAACTGAGTTCATGCAGTGGGTCTGACGTGTGACTGCAACTAATTCAGTCAGTGCAGCCTGGTGTGATGCTGCCCTCTGCTGGCCACACTGGGAACAGACAACAATCAGAGACACCAGTTCAAACCTAAGAGGAAAATTACGTTAAAAACAACAACAATAATAAAAAACACCCTGAAGAGTGTCTTTATTTCAGGCTGTGGAGTGGATTTGTGGAATGGCCTGGATGATAAACTCAAGCAAACACTGAATATAGATCAGTTCAGAAACATTTACACAGGGATGGTCTCATTGATGAAGATGGGCCTTGTTGTTGTTGTTGTTGTTGTTGCTGTTGTTGGATTAAGACCTGCATGTTGGTAATATATGTGTACCTATGATAAGCTGTAAGCTAAGTATAGAGATCCAGCAATTAACTGAATTTGTGTCAACTATTAAACAGATCGGTAACTATTTTGATAGTTGATTTAAGAAAAGAAGTCATCCTCTAATACCAACTTCCTACATTTACTCCTTGTGATAGTAAACTGAATATCTTTGGATCGTGGAAAAATCAAGAAAATAATCAAACAATTAGTCAATAATGGAAATATTCTGTGGTTGCAGCCTTAGGTAATTGTTTTCTATTATTAAAAGCCATAAGTCAATATAAGAGTATACTTCTACCTACTCAGTGTCAGCCATGTAATATTCATATACACTACCATTCAAAAGTTTGGAGTCACCCAGGCAATTTCACGTTTTCCATGAAAACTCACACTTTTATTCATGTGCTAACATAATTGCACAAGGGTTTTCTAATGATCAATGAGCCTTTCAACACCATTAGCTAACACAATGTAGCATTAGACCACAGGAGTGATGGTTGCTGGAAATGTTCCTCTGTACCCCTAGGGAGATATTCCATTAAAAATCAGCTGTTTCCAGCTACAATAGTCATTTACCACATTAACAATGTCTACACTGGATTTCTGTTACACCTCATGCTGTCTTCATTGAAAAAAACTGCTTTTCTTTCAAAAATAAGGACATTTCTAAGTGACCCCAAACTTTTGAACGGTAGTGTATCTATTCTGTTAATTCCGTTGTTTGTTCATTATTCTATTCTGTTAATTGATTTCTCTATGATATTGCACCATAATACTATGTAATTTACACAAGGATAACCTAATGTTTTACTTAAATATTTAAATCTGGTGCTACTTTATTTCATTCCACCACAAATGTTCACCACAAAAATACGTTTTTCTATATAATAACAATAATAATTATAACAATAACAATAATAATGATAATAATAATAATAATAATAATAATAATATATTTTTGAAAATTTGTATAAAGGAATTTAAACCAATAATTTCATTCCACAAATCTAGTGTTGTATAATGATGATGAAACCAAATCTTGAGCTCAGAAGGAAATATTGCACTTTTAAATCCACTACATTTTTCTGACAGTTACAGTCTCTACTTCAACATACAAACCATATGATCTACTTGTAAAATACAATGCATTGCTCTCTGAACCTGGAATCAACACGTACCACATTTTACAAGTGCCCACAGGTGCTACCAGTACTAGGAGAAATAATGGAACTACATGCTAGAGATATTTCACTTCTTTTCTAATTTATTTCCATCCTTCAATCTCTGAATTTTTGTCACATGACTGCTGCTCCGGAGCAACAATTAGCTTATGAGTTGTGCCAAGGAGTTTATGTTACTTTGTTTTTCATAGAATCTGGTGCAAACTGTTTATTTTGTAGAAAAAAATATGTACAGTAATAGAGTAGAAATGTAAAATAAAGTGACTGATGATTAGATTTAGTTATTTTCCCAACACAACAGCCCGGCCACTGATGAGTAGTGTGTTTTTAAAGTTTGTTGTTATGATAAATGGAGAGATTTGGTGTTTGTTTGTTTTTTTCTGAGATTTTAGAGAGTCTCAGATAACAAGCATTTTAAACCTGCACTGTTAGGGGTTCAGAGGGTTAAATCAAACTTGTAATATCAGTTCTAATATCAAGAATTAACATATGCTCAATATTTATTATAATAGAACAATGAGTGTGGCCCTTTTGCTTTCACTTTTGATAATTTGTCTGCTGTATTTTGTGAACATTACTTTGAATGACATTTTAAGTATAAAGCTTTTGCCTGTAATGAGATATTTTAAGTGAAGCTGCTACCTGTATATAAATGAAGGATCTATCCTCCACCACTAATACCTGACGCTGTGCTATACTAACATGATGCAAAATAAGATTTAAAATAACCTCAGAGGAGGGATTTCGTTATATTACAGACATCTGCTGTCTCAGCTGTTTTACGCTCCACATCATCATACATCGCCTCGGTATGTGAGAATGAGAAAATAAATACTGATGAGCCTGAAATCCACTGGATGTGGCGCAATATTATCCTGAATAATAATCGGTAATGACCTTATTCTGGGGGTCAGAGTTCTGTTATACTGCACATCACCACCTAGTGGACGAGGAACTGAGTGTCTCTGTGATTTTATATGTGATTACATATTTAACAACATGCCTCAATCAGAAAGTATCTGGGAAATATCTCATTTGACTGTTAATTAATTGGCACCTGGATTCATTGTTTCATTTGTTTTTCACGCAAAATGCAAAAGATCCTTGGAATCTGGCTTTCAAAACTCTATGACCATAAACTAAATGTAATTGGGGTTTGGTTCAATAAAACAAGCAATTTAAAAATGGTGCCTTTGCCACATTTTATAGACAAAAAGGGGAATTGATTATTAATCGATAAAACGATGAAAGTTAATTATTAGCAGCTCTCATAGACTATCTGTGATAATGACAACACCACCATCATTATTTCCTCACTGTTCCTGCTGATTGTTGCATCAGTAGTTGCAGTATTTGTGCAAAAGCTGTTGTTTAATTGTGTCTTCATTTGAGATGAATTAGTCATAAAAAGGTGTCTTATTAAAAATATGCAAAACAATAAACTGATATCCAGGTCTTCAGGGTGTACGTCTTGCTTTGCATAGCTCTGACGTTTTTATGAGCATGACTAATATCCACTGTGGGACTCTGGAGCAAATGGCAGCACCGACTGGCTTTAATTAATCAATTATATATCATTTACAGTGGTGGCTCCTAATAAATCATAATGACCAAAAAGGACAGTGGAGACTAGCAGGTAAATTGCCACCTGGTTAAAAAAAGCCCAATCTCTGCTTTTCTGTGTTACTTCCCACAGGTACATGGTATGTTTTAGATTAACAGGATATTACTGTGATTGATTATGAAATGCATCGTCCTGCCTGCACTGGTTCTGTTTCTTCTCAGAGATCTTTTCATGGTACAGCAGCTGGACTGCTGCACACAACAGTACTTGTTCTGTAACGCAGCAGAGGAGAGTAATGCATTCATAAAATGTTTCTCTAATAACCTTGTTCCCAGAACACAAAAGGCATTAATGGGCCATCGTGATCCTGTTTCTAATGGCCTGCAGAATTGGCAAATGTGCTGTAGATTTGTAGCAATTTTAAAGTGAGTGGATCAATAATGATTTTTGACATGCAGCCATGTCCATTTCCTCAAACTTCCTTTGTTAATATTTGATTTGGAGGATTTATTGTCCTGATAAGATGATGACACAGCACTGAAATAAAAGTGAATGTAAATGAGATGGTTCTATCTAGGATATTTCTCTTTCCACAGAACAGACTCTAATGTTTTATGCATCCACAAGTCATTCTGGGAACTAATAATGAGTGGATCAGTATGCATTAACTAGGAAAAACAAAGTCATTTTTAACAGAAACTGCACAGAGAATGTGTTCTGTCCCTGTCTGTAGCAGCTGATATATTTATTTCCTTTAAAAAGGCTACGGGATGTGAAATCTGGACCGAGAGTGAGTTTTAAAAGCAGTAATAAGCAGCGGAGATCATGCTGTTGCCTGTCAAAGTGAAGGTTTCTGTGATGCAGAGTTAATAGTAGAGGATCACAGCGTGAAGAGGACACAGAGCACCGGGTCAAAGCAAACATTTGAAGTTCCCTGACCTTCAGTGTACAGTACTAGAAAACACGATGACGCATCGATGCACCACTGAGACGTGTAGTACACGTTTGTGGGCTGTACTAGTGCAGCAGGGGTCTTAAAAACCATTACCAAAGAAGTATCAGGGCTGATGGAGGTTTTAGTCATCTCTTCAGCTCTAATTGGATTACACAATATCTCCAACCAGCGCTAGTCCGCTCTGATGAGTCGGTGTTTTTAAATGTGGGACTGATTGGAAATAACATGTTTATCCTGCAGCCGTTTAAAGCTGGGTGAAGGGTCGGGGAGCTACTAACCTCATGGTGTAGAGAAGAGTCCCGTCGTCTTTCAGCCGCAGCAGCTTGTTCGGTGTCGTCATGTTGTGCGCGATGGACTTTTTCCCGTTGAGGAAGAAGGTGTCGGGGGTCCAGATGTTACTGGCCAGGAGGTTGTTCAGGGGAAGCATCTCCATCGGGCCTTTAAAGCAAAGTCGCTCATCTTTCCAGCTCTGACGAAAGAATACGTCGATAGTGTATTCCTGCAGAAATGCGTAAATATGAGGGAAATGATGAGGTGGAGGTTAAAAATTCAGCTGTTTGTACACAGGGAGATGATAAAAGAAGTATATGAACACATTGTGCTGTTCATCCATGTGACACGCTGCCACAGAAGTCCATCCAAACACAGATTTCTTTTAAGGTCAAGGTGTTAATTAGGCAGATACAAGTGTATTTTATGTGGTTGTAATAATGTCATGTGACTTTTGATCAAACAGCCAGTTTATATAACAAATTTTGCATTGCTGTTAGTTAAAAATTCAAATTTCCTGGCCCATAAAAGACGATTTTGATCTGTGCAATATATTGGAATGTGATTTTTACAACATTTAAATACGAATATATATATAAAGCGTGTTAGATTATGTGAAAATAAAACAAAAATCAAACTAGTATGAGTATATCTGAAGAGTTTCTTACCATTTCAGTGTCAGAGACGGGACCAAAGCTTGTGACAAAGATGTTGGTTTTGATCTCAGTCACCTTCTCTGTAAGTGTAGAAAGAACACTGTGAGTCATGGCAGTGTATCTACATTATTGGAGCTAAACGATCTGCAAAAAACATCATACTGTGATTATTTTGATAGATAATGCGAAAGGACTTCTTTGAAATAGTTGTTTTTTGTGACTTTTGCTGCCTTCTGCACCAAACAAGCATATTTCCTTACATATTGTCCTGAGATCTGGCTTTGTGACCTGCTAAAGTCAATTTGTTGCAAAAGTTGTCAAACTTTGGGTTATTTGGTGAAATGATGATACGCCTTCCTTTAAAACAGCTGAGTTTTAAGCAGAAATTTCTTCAGATAGCCATAGTATACTGTAAAAAAAACTGCAGAATTCCTTAACATTCAAAAATTGTTTTAAAAAAAAAAACAAAACATAACAATAAAGGCAAACATCTGTAAAATTTAGATTATTTTTCAAAGCAGATTTATATACAGTAAAAGAACGAATAATTCAAAAAAATATATTTTTGATGTGGGCATTATTTACAGTTTTTTTAACACTTAAAAAAAAGAGATTTATCCCTTTTCAATCCTTAATAAACACGATTGTTCTTTCAAATCCCGTCATCCGTCTCTCCCAGGATGTCACCAATCCTATTCTGACTGTTGCTATTGTCATGCTATCCCATCTGATCGGTAAAAAGTCCTGTGATTGGATAAAATATCCCATCACCGGCTGGATTTATTGTACATCCTGAAAACAATGGCAGGGGTAGGTGCTCGTTTCCTCTCAGACCACTTGAATTACAACATGCTGAAAAGTTAAAATGGATTTTTTTTGTCTCAATAAGCCAAAAGAATCCTGCTTTAAGGTTAAACTCTGCTATGTGTAATACAACATTGAGAGAGACTCTGGGAATGACATGCAGCAAACTGTCCAAATGAGCTGGGAATTTAATCTGGGATCTCCTGCTCGGGGAGAATGTGCCCATATTCGCTGTAACCACAAGGCGATTGGGGTTTCCAGGTTTCAGTGCTTTTAATATGGCTTCACAGGTATTTATATGACACACAGCTGAAGCTGTGCCAAGAAGGGTAGGAGCTCTCTGCCAGCTTGGATACTGAAAGACAGCGAAATGCACAAGAGGCAGCTCCCACCTTTGATAGAGATGCAGGGATACAGAGGTGTGGATTTTAGGGTGGAATCAGGGGATACATCATGAAACATGAACATGAGAGAAGCAAAGGATTTTAATTTTGCTCTAACGTTTGCTCATAGATGAAACAATGCGTCTTACTTGGGCAGTCGTCTATCTTCAGCGTATGTGTGAGATACGTCCTGAAGATGTAGGAAGCTTTGATTGTTAATTGTTGAAGTCCAGGTGTTATAAATTAATTTAAATGAATCATTTATCACTGATGGAGCCACATGCATGTTTCCAACAAAACGACACCAAAGAGAGCAGAAGAGTAAATCATGTGTGCTGATTCAGCAGGGATAATATTTAATTAGAAAAATTGATCTATAGTAGAATAAATATTTGAAAGCACTACAGAAAACCCAAGAGGCTTACTGCAGGATATTCAATTAGATTTTTAATCGATTCCTGAATTTTGTGTCTTCCTTTACACAAACAAGGACCATAAATCGATGCTGAAAAGTCAGAAATTGGTGCATAAAAATTCTAAATTCCTGCATCAATGTATAGATTTCTTCCAGCTGGAGAACAAAAATATCCTTTACTACAAAAGAAACAATCTCTTCTGGTGAAGCTTTTCATTATAAAAAGGCACTTTGAGCTGTAAATTTGTGGCCTGAGGTGAGGCTGCACTCCAATTCCAAGAAATCAGCATAGTGTCCATCCTTTAATTAAAACCTCCTTTATGATGGGAACTTCTCAGTCGCTGCAGAACAATGAAGCTGCCATTTAAACCAGCCACATAATGACTCTGTCAAGGTCACACCAGCACACCGCCCGCCTCACCCTATCTTTACGGTGCCATTAAATCATACTTAGAGAACGTCGAAATATCTGATCCTGTGTCTTTGTTTCATGAATGCAGACACATTTTCCTTTTTCTATGATGTTGCAGTTCTTCTCTGTTTGGACACATTTTTCTTTCATCTGGAGTTTTCTGTATCAGTTGTTGATTAGACGAGAGACCACTGATGTGGCTTAATCAGTATGACTGACTGTATTAATTACCAACATGACAGAGGTGTGGAGGTTCATACGTTCCTACCTCCCAGTCCGGGGCGGAGTCTGTTGTCGTATCCATCCAGCAGTCCGTCCAGGATGCGTGTGAAGATGGTGATGTTGTCGTTTAATTCGGCCTCTTTGGGAGTTCCAGTCACATCCTGGGAGAGGCTGCGTGAAAGGGATATTTTTCGAGCGAAGAAAGCAACAACAGGGTGTAAACTAAGCCTAACCTGCCTCAAAAAATTACATTTCAATCATTCAAGCAAATATTACAGAAGGCAGTGAGAATTATTAAGTGGAGATTTATTCAAAAAGTGCCTGAGTCAGTTCCTTACCTCAGACGGCAGGTGATGCTCACAAGCAAGACACAGAACCACAGACGTCTCATCGCAAAGCTGCACATCCCATCGCCCATTCCTGAAAACACACACACTCACCTGTTTTAAAAAAAAGTCCTTTTACCTGCACAGCTGAAGGATTTCATTACTATCTCAATGCACAACTGCCCTTCTGCTGCCTGTTTCACTGTGGAAACTACAAAACAAACACTAAACCAGACAAAGACTCCTGTATTTGGCATGTAGAAACTCCCTGCAAGCACAGAGGAGAGGGTTTCATTGATTTTTATCAGGTGCATTGCTCAAACAAATCCATTCTACATTCTGCAACATCTGGAAGATCTGCTGATGTTGGATGAGAAAAGCTGATAAGGCAAAGTGCCAAGTTCCTTTCTCCCATCAGACAGCGCTTCCCCTCTTTGTTGGATCCCTTCCTGCATCTCTCTGCAACCAAGAGCATCTCGTTATTTCTCTAATGAAGTTGAAGCTGCCGTGTGTAGATCCAGACTGAAGCTCTACCTGCGCTGCTTGGATCTACAGTCCACCAACACAACTATCCCGCAGCGCTTATGTGCACCACAGCTGGACTCTCTGGAAGCCTTTGTGCTGCTGCACCCTGCACCGCATCTCCTCCATTCACGACTCACTCAAGCAGACCGGGGAAAGTGTGGATACCTTCCTCTCCTGCACCAGCATCTACAGCAGCAGCAGACCTCGGCTTCTCCTCACTATTCTCCTCCGAAGCCCCCCCTGGTCCCACCACCCTCCTATAACCGGCCTAAAGCGAAGGATGTGCTGCACAGGCTCCGAGCCGCAGTTGCCAAATCTTACCACACAAGACGATGCGCAGTCAAACTTCTTCTCCGCCACGCAGATTGCTCCGTTCAGTATTTGGCATCAATTCCTCTCAACGCCGCCTTCACCTTCCGTGCGCAATAATTGCATATTAGGAGAGGAAAGAAAGAGATAATTTCACCGTCAGCGAGGTTTGTTTCTCCCCAGAGCGATTAAAAGGTTGGCAGCGAGAAAAGAAAGGCTTCCCAACACTTGTGCTGACTGACCATCCTTTAGTTTGGTCTCCGAGGAGCCGCCAGCTCTGCACTAAATCCAATCCTGTGTCCAAAAAGGCGGAGCGCGGTGCAAAAAAATAAATAAATTTTTTTAAAATGTGGAGTTTGGTGCGAATTGAGCAGACGAGGCGTGCAAGAGGATGTGAGGAGAGAGATGCTGGAGGAGGAGTGAGGAGGAGGAGGGGAGGAAGGGGGGACGGCTCACAGAGGGAGGCGATCACAGGATGAAGCCGTGAGAGGAGAGGGGTCTCCACCACCGCACAAACCTCTCCATGAGCCTCCAATGATTCTGGATCAAAAACTATTAACACGCAAAGCCTCACTGCAGGAAGGTTACAGTGATGAACAGTCAGGGTCCTGTCCAGTTCAGCTGTGTTTCAATGGTTTAAATGTCCTGAAGAGTCTCTGTATAAAGTCAACATACCTCATAATGTGCAGATATAATATGACTGTATTATATTTATTACATTAATTAAACTGTATGCAAAATTTAGCAGGATGTGGTTCTGTTGTGTTCAAACTGTCCAAAGTAAGATGTGACCAATAGGCTACACTGTTAAAAAAAATAATGTTTTAAAAGTTCTAAATTAATTTTTAAAAATTATTATTTCAATTTACTGCTATTTTACAGATTTTGTTCCGTTTTGCTAAATTACAGATAACAACCAGTGAAATCTCAGAAAACGGTTTTGAGTTGCATGTTATCTATAAAATGATCAGATCTAAAATGTGTATTTTTGTACAAATAAAGGGATTTTTTCTCTTACATTTGACAGTGTAATTACACACATTTTACTGTATTTAAATCAACAAAAAATGATTCTAATAAATATATTTACTGTTTATTTTATTGTTATTCTTTATTATTTAAATGAAAAAAATATGTATGTTGAGGACTGAAAAATCAAATCTATTTTTTTAACTTTACAAAGTTTCCCGCTTTTGTTAAATTACGGATAATAACTCTTAAAATTAAAAAAAAATATTAATTTGCATGTTAACCTTACAAAAATGGCAAAAACTACATGATGTAAACATAAAAAGGGTGTTTTTAAAAACATTTAAAAGTAAAATCACAAATGTTTGCCATTACTTGAAAGGAAAATTGATATAATTAGGACTGATTTTTTAAAATACATAAATTAATTAAGATAATAAATAAGTACAATTACTGTAAAAAAAAATCATATGATTTGTATGCTGACTGTAAATACCAGAACAAAAAAATTAGATGTTGACTGTAAAAAACAAAACAATCAAATAAAAAAAAAAAAAACCTGCCCAAAACTGTACAAGTTTCTGCTGTTATTTTCACAAATTTTCTACTATTTTTCCTATATTTTTTTCTGGCACCCTTACTGCAGGGTTTTCAGCAATGTTTTTTCTTTTACAGATTTTTGAAACTTTTTTTTTTTACAGTGTATCCATAAAAGCGTGACAATAAGGCCTGTTTACTATGAATTATGCACAAATTTATTGACATCTGATGTACATGTGCTACTTCGCATTTTTGTCTGTGTTGCCTCGTATAAAACAGGAAGAAGGTACACTAGCGGACGCTTGCATACTTGCAGATGCAGAAAAATTCAAAACATTGGCCTTGATCAGACCAAAAGCAAGACACTGGTGTCATCAACTTTGGCTGTGAAGTTCTAATGGGTATATTTTTTTTCACCGTTTTGCAGTATTTGATGATCAGTCCATAATAAATGTAATCATAAACGGCAGCCTTAATGACACCAATTCTCACTGATGATATTAATTACATTTTAAACGTGACCTGGATGTGGACTGGCTGCAGAATGGATGGATGGATCACTCATAGCTAATTAATTTAGAGTATCTATATGAATTTTATATAAGGTCAGAGGTTACCTTGAGGATTTTCCAGCATGATCTTGCCAAAAATCACTTATGGTAACATTTTACGACTGCTTCCAGAAGGTTACAAAACATATTAAAAACCTTTAGAAATGAAATCTAGAGCTTTTCATACCCATGAAGGCCTTTTTTTAGTTCCATACACTGAGCTACAGCAGAGTAATATAGACTAAAAACCACAGAACGGATGTATCCTTACTGGCTTGTGTTGGATTTGTTGTTTTTTAAAATCTACTTTACATCCACGTCTTCCATTTCCCTCCTATTGTGTCCCTGACTAAAGTGGGACACAAACCTGAAAACCTGATTTTGTGGTTACTGGTCTAGATTGCAGCAGGAGACAATATGTCAAACACATCCTCCAGCAGCACAAACACAACTCTGCACTTCATCACTCTGCGTTTACCTACAGCGATTAGGGTCAAGTTATTCCAGCTCACTTTCAGATTTCAAAAGTACAAGTAGAAGAAGTTGTTTTGTGAAACTGCAGCACCTTTATGAATTCAGACTCGAGGTGAAATCCTTCTGGTGCTGCTGTGTTCTGACAGTATGCAATAAAACTGGACCCAGAAACAAATCTCCAGCAGCAAGTCAGAGTCAGCAGTGCACTGACACACAAAGTAACGCTTTGCTTTTCTGTGTTTACAGGAATGCTGTCGATGGGAACAAAAAGCTGTATGCCATCTATGATACAAGGTAAGAGTCACTGCATAAACACAGCGCTGGAATAAAGGGTGACTTTATATGAAAAGCTGCAGTGTGTTCATTTTGAAATGTGGAAGAAAACTGGTGTAGATGTCTTAAATTAAGGAGGAGGAATTTGTTGGGAAGAGTCCAACTTCAGCTCACTGATTCCCTGCAGCAGTATTGAACTTCTCTCCTACAAACACTGTAGCAAACAGAAAAAAGAGCTCAGAGAGCAATTCTCATGCAATCTTCACAGGAACAGCTACTATATTTTTATACACACAAACCTACATTTTAACCCTCATCAGTACACCCAGGGTCTGCATGAACCCCAGGTGTATACAACTTGTCATATTTTTTTATCTGTAAGTTGGATTTTTCAGTCCCTTTAGGTAGTTGTTACCCACATAGTTTCCATCACATAAACCAAAGCTTATTTGATTCCAACCAGGTTTGTGGTGTATATATAGAAAAATCATTTAGGGTACATGTGGACCCCAGCCAGACCCCAGCCAGATTGTGCATCTTTTATTTATGTAAGTTTGTGTTATATTGCTCTTATGATGACTGGTTCAGTTGAATTGTGTTTCATTTCAATTCAGGAGTTATTACAGTAATACTCTAAAGCCGCGATTCCACAAGCACCTACTCGGCGCAGTGCTGCTCGCCACTACTGTATTTGACTCGGCTCGTCTCGGTTTAGTTGTTTTTCCATATAGCCTCATCGTGGGTGGAGTCGTCATAGCGCAGCGAGCCGAAAGTCCCTTAACGTCATTTGTGTGCGACACAAAGTCAACATAACGGAGAAGATGGTACACCTGCTGCTCGGTCTGTGGATTTCTGTTAGATTCAAAGTGATAGAAGAGTCGGAGAAAGCTGAGAGCGGCGAGTCGAAACACTCAGGAGACACACAGGAGAGTTTGGGAGGCGATACAGCAGTATCAAGTTGAAGACAAGAGGATATGAACTAGACGACATATGAGGGTAAGCTAATGCTAGTTCGCTAGCTATCGTGTATCAGTCCTGTGAACGACCCTGTAATGGCTGCAGTTTATCGCTATTAGGTATTAAAATATGTATGCTGTGTATGTGTTTAGGTGGCTCTCTTATGAGACTTCATGGGATTTACCTGAAGCAGCAGCACATGAGCCTGCAGTGGCACAAGGTGTAGAGGAGGAGGACAGAGATGTACAGGATGCACTGATGCACTACGTGTCATGCAAAGTTATTCTTCTTGTTATACTTCTGTTTTTCTGTCCCCGGACCGCTATTGTTTTCTTTAATGCAATTCTGACAATAAACTTTTGTACCTTTTGCAGATGTGTCTATGCTATTGTTTTATTTGTGAAGGTTAGCAAGATTACATGACAAATTAAACACCAAAACATTAAAACAGCTGTTTTAAGAATATTCCAGTTTGATAAATCAGTATTGCTTTGGTGTAATTCAGTCAACGGAATTATGAACCATAAAGGAGTTTGTGTTAAAACATGTTAAATCCCATTAAACATAAATGCATTATTAGGGAATACAGAATTGTTTGGTTCAGACTGTTGACTCTTTTCCTACCAGTGTCTTAACAGACAAAATGAAAAGTTATGATGCAATCACATAAGTCACAAAATAGTTTATTAGTCAGCAGCAAAATCAAAACTATTTACAATGTGCAAAGTACAAACTGTGGTGGGCCTCTCCTACAATGGAGGGCTAAAAGTAAAACTATATACAACTAAATCTCAAGTCTCTGGGAGGTGGACTCGCTGGCTGCCCACTGCCTGCACCAGCTGCCCCAGCACACCCAGCACTGCCTGCACCAGCTGCCCCAGCACACCCAGCACTGCCTGCACCAGCTGCCCCAGCACACCCAGCACTGCCTGCACCAGCACACCCAGGAATGACTGGTTGAAGGCAGCATTCTGGGCCATCTCCTCCGCTGCAAGGCCGCTTCATTCTCCCTTGCCTCGTTGAGGAGCAACTGGATGTTCTCATCACGCTGGGCACGGTTCCGCTCCTCCTCAGCCTGCATCTCCACAAGTACGCTTGGAAGGTCCAATTTTCTGTTGCACCTTTTCCTCTTGCCTAGACCAAAGACAGAAAAGTGATCAGAATCAGCTTTAGTAAGTACACAACATGCAAGGAATTTGGTTTCAGCTGTTGGTGTCACACTGGGAATATGGAAGAGAATAATAAAAAATAAAGAAACTATAGAAAGAGGAACAGGAAGAAAAATGAAATAGCAAAATTAAATAAAACAATATATACAGAAATTTACAGCTAGACTGGAATAAACACATTAGCAAAATGATAATTGCTATAAACACAGTAGTGCAAAAGCAGAGACTGCTGTTCATGGTGAAAAAAAATGCTGTACATGTCCATTGGAATACTGACTATTGTACAGCTTTCATCAGGCGTTCCTGAGCTGGCATGCTGTACAGCACCTTACAGCACGGATGTCCGCGCTGTAACGTAAACACGGATGTCCACGCTGTATTGTGCATATATAATATATGCATATACTATATATGCACGATACAGCGCGGATGTCCGTGCTCCGCTCGGACGGTGATTTCTGTTGCATTGCGCGCTCACTTCCGCTTTTGATGACGTATCGTGCTCAGGCGATTCGTCGATTCGTCGTTTGTGGCAGCCCTACTGTACAGTTTGCATTTACACCTGTCTGAATTGGTCGTTGGTCTCGCTGTTCTGATCATGCTTGCAGGCATTTACACCTGTAGTAATAATAATGCGAAAATCAACCATGCTCTCTGTTTACCGTGTCTTACCGGTGATAAGACGTTGTTGTTACGTGCTGGAGGTTGATGTTGACAGTGTCGGTGTCCGAGCTGGTACTGGTGTCGAAGCTGGTGCTGGAGAGGAGCCGCTGCTGGTGGTGGAGAGGAAGCAGGGGAGCTGGGGGCTCCGCGACGGAGGTGGAGCAGGCTTCGCACGTCGAAAGGGATTCTTGAACAGAAATAAACACTCACCCTAAGCGCACGAAAAACACGACATTGTAATTTGTGAAAAAAATAAACCTGTACGACCACTAGCTTAGTTCGTCATGCAGACTGATGTATTAGCTTCTGAGAGCTAAACGTTAGAAACAGCAGCACGAAATATAAGCAGAGCACGGAGTTAGCGCTGATGGCTAACTAGCTAGCGCTGATGGCTAACTAGCTGGCTTATTGTCTGCTACAGGAGACAACAACGTTACTTTCTAAATATACTTGCTTGCTTAAAAGAAGCTTGCCACCAATGGGATAAATGTAAAAGTTTCTTGAAGTCACAAAACACTCACCATTCTTGAACGTCTCCAATAATGCAGCAGCTGAGTCTCCCTCCTGTTGCTCGTCTGTGCGGTGCCAGTAAATAGCTTCCATTAAACCTCTTCCAACACCTCCTGGTTGACCCACGCCGGCCGTTGTGGTCCTTGGTGGACCAATAGTCATTTCTGAGCTTTTTCAGCTTCTCCCTACACTGCTTCTGTCCTCTTCATATACAGTCTACTGTATGTGTGGGCGGCCATCCGCTGAGACCTCCTGATAAACTTTCTCCGTCCAGGTCCCTCTGTATTCTTTAGTCCACCACCAAAGACAGAAAAGTCTCGACCTCTTCATTCACCCACTGTACAAGTCTGGCTGTCATATTAAAATTATGAAGACAGAGAGGTCTGTGAAGAGCAATGTACACCGTCGCTGTTTAGTTTTTTTTTAATGCCGGTTTTGTTTTCGTACTGGAGTCGCCCTCGTGTGTCGTCACTCCCTGTCCAATCAGTGGGCTGCACTCCTGTCCAATCAGTGGCCTGCACTATGTAGACGTCACATCTCGGCTCACTTCATCTCGGTTGGAACCTCAGCCGAGAAGGTACGGAAAATTGTGCCTGATACCATGCACTAATCCATATGGAAACGCTCGCAAACAAAGACGAGCCGAGCCGCACCGCGCCGAGTAGGTGCTTGTGGAATCGCGGCTTAAGCAACACATGTTTGTAATCATCAATAGTAATTGCATTGTTTCTTTCATATTTGGGTCTATAGACGACACATGTTTTAGGAACTACTGGGTTCCAGCTGGACCACAAGTGTATGGATGAAGTAGGTTTTGCCACGTGTAGTGACGAGGGTTAAACATGTATACCCACCAACACATTTTCATCCTATTTCCTAAACCTAAAACATTAATGCAATTTCTATACCTGGACTCCTCTAGACCAGAGAAAACATCAAATTCATTATACTGCATTACATTTTGCAGCTTGCACAGTAGTTAAAAGTGACACTTACAGTATATAAGTAATTACATGTACTCCGTATCTGCTGTTCTTCTCTGTTTTGTTAGTCTTTCACTGTTCTGTCACTTGTATTGCCCACTAAGGCCCATATTTTAAAGCATTATTTGCTATTGTTGTCCAGACTCTGTTTCGGGGTAATTTCTGGCGGCTTCCTGACTTAGCTTCCAGTTGTTAGCTTAGATTTAACCACTGTGAAAGCAGGTAGTGTCCTGATTTGTGGAGATGGATGTGCTTCCTGTTCAGTATTTATGAGTTGTGGCTGTGCAAGAGAAATGTGTCTATCAGTTTGAGCAGATTGTTAATCTTACCTGAAGAAGATGTTACAGTACTCCAGGCAGCGTTATCCATAGGTTAAGGGGCACAGCAAGCCTCCTACTGATAGCCTTAGTGTAGCATCATCAGCAAATAAGTTCCACCTGCACTGACACCAGCAAGTGAATTACACTGACAAACGGAGTCTATCCCAGCTGACTTAGGGTGAAGGCAGAGAACACCCTGGACAGGTCACCAGTCTGTCACAGGGCTACATATAGAGGCAACTAAGCACACCCACATTCACACCTACAATTTAGACTTACCAATAAACCTCAGCATGTTTTTGGACTGCTGCACAGTGGTTCAGTGGTTAACGCTGTTGCCTTGCAGCTAGAAGATCCCGGTTTGCGTCCCAGTCTTCCCGGGATCTTTCTGCATGGAGTTTGCATGTTCTCCCTGTACATGCGTGGGTTTTATCTGGGTATTCCAGCTTCCTCCCACAGTCCAAATACATGCTGAGGTGATTTGGTGATTCTAAATTGTCCATAGGTGTGAATGCGAGTGTGATTGTTTGTCTGTATATGTAGCCCTGTGATAGACTGGTGACCTGTCCAGGGTGTCCCTTCCTTCGCCCCTAGTCAGCTGGGATAGACTCCAGCCACTCCGCCACGCGGACATTTGACGAAAGTTTGCAGTGCATCTGCATCAAATTTGCACAAAGTAGATGTCCAGTCTACTTTATGCAAATGAGCTGCTGCCCTCTCCAGGAAGATGCACCTGATAGCAGCTCAAAACACATTGCAACCAGACCAGCATGCAAGCTGTCCATTTCACACAGACAATGAGTGGGATGCAAGAAGTTGCCGGATCTAGTGGACAAGAGAAAATTACTTATACATGAAAGTTATATTTCAACTGAGATCACTTAACGGAATGAATGCAAATACATAAAAAGCACAAATAAGTGAAGCCTTCATTTTTCCCATGTGGCGAGTGTTCCCTAAGGCTGGTTTCTGTCTGTGTTCAGAATGAGGCATGTTTTCAGTGCATAGTCACATTACTGTATCGTCATGCCCCGTACAATCAGTGAAGCTGTAACAGAAAATAGTGGAGAGTAAAAGCTACGCATTTGAAAGCTAGAAAGTTCACATCTTGTCATCAAATACTATGAAATGCTCAATGTTTGGCATCTCTTTGTCCTTTGCCTTGAGGCTGACAGATCCACCTCGCTCTTGCACCAATTTTCTACAGTAGTAAACCACCTCATTTTTCACACTTTTTGGCACACCTGAGTGGCATCTAAGTGATAGATGTGGACTATTTTGGGATTTTTAGACAAGTTGGGCTGACAAGAGACACACTTATTGCTGAAAGTGTGGCTTTAGACCAGGAAAAAAAGAGAGAAAAACATCAAAATGTGGCAGTCATGTGAAGGCTCCGCAGTGGGCCAGGGGACCCTCTCTCCACCTCAGCCCGCCCCTCAGCGTGAACCAGACCGCGTCTCTGCTGTCAGGACTCCAGCTTCAATCAGCTGCTACTCTAAAAGCACTCTGTCACGTGCGACGAAATCACTACCGGGACAGGCTCGCGCGCACTTGCACGAGGAGCCACTTGCAAACTCGCGAGGAGCGCGCGCGGACATCCGGCGAGAATAAAAGCGACCTGTGGCTCTCCGCCGGTGTCAGGAATAAACTTCGTAGTGACAAATAAGCGGTGTGTGTGAGAGCCGGAGAAGGGAGGATGGAGACGCGGGGCGGCCCGGCGGGAGGCTCCGCTGCCGCATCACAGCCGAGCTCATCCGACACTCCGCCTCATGGAGCTCGAGCCGGAGTCTGAGCGGGTGTAGCGGCCGTGTGAGCACCGTGGCTCCTCCGTCTCCCTTCAGTGTTCTATTGACCGCCGGAGCCGGACAGCGCGCAGGGGGATGTGGGGAAGCCAGATAACGGGGCTCGGTGACTTTCTCTCACTGCCGCTGGTCGTGGCGGTGATGTGCTGCGCGCAGAGGTGAGTTAAAGCCGGACTCAGGTCCTGGTCCCTGCCTCCTGGAGGACTCACCTCCTCTTATGTCTTCTGTCTTTCAGCGTCAACGAGCCGGGGAACATGTCTTATGTCAAAGAGACTGTGGATAAACTGCTGAAAGGATACGATATTCGTCTCCGGCCAGACTTCGGAGGTATGACTCGGGGTCATTTATTAGTATTTTTTACCCTCACGGCTCCCTAACTCGTCTATTCGGCCTGATTAACTTTATTTTGGCTTCATTTTTAGGTCCACCGGTTGCTGTTGGTATGAGTATAGACGTGGCGAGTATAGACATGGTGTCAGAAGTCAACATGGTAAGTTGTGCACAAACCCTAAGCTATGTCTAATTTTATGAACTTCTGTGGGCTGTTTGTTAATGAATGAAAACGTATTCATGTTTTTATTAAAGAGTTAAGTTCACTAGCAACAGTTCATTAATTATTCAATTAATTGTCAACTATTTGTATTGATTTGAGTAATTATTTAACCCTTTGATGTGCAGTGTGGGTCATGAGATACCCATTTTCCATTGGGTTTGGGTCACTTTTGACCCATTTTGCGCATCAAAGGGTTAAGAACAATGTATTATTTTTTTTGTTTTTTTTTCTCCTCTGTGACTGTAAACTGAATATCTCTGGGTTGTGGCAGATCAAGACATTTGTCATCTTGAGCTTTGGAAGACACTCTTTGACATTTTTCAGAATTTTCTGACATATTGGAGACCAAACAACTCACTGATTAACCAAGAAAACAAATGATATATTAATCATCAATGAAGATAATCATTAGTGGCATCTCAAGTACCATTTTCAGAGAAGGCGCCCTTTGTAAACGGTTTATGAAACATTTACTGTTGCTTTATAGATCAGTTTTAAGACAACATTGGGAGTAATGTTAAGGTTGCCAGGTTGTGAAAAAATCCCCATAGCCTGTGTTATCATATTTACTAAAACTGCATTTGTAAATCTAATGTATAGGCTTTAATGTATGATATTATTTTTACAATAGTTAAACTAGTTGAACAGATCAAAATGAATTATATTTTCTCCTGAGGCTCTGCAGACTTTTCCTGGAAGGTTCTTTGGACTGAACTAAATCTGCAACACCAACATTGTTCTTGTAGATGACTTATAATTGGTTGACTGTATGAACAGTTAATTAACCATTAATAAAGCCATTAATTGCAGCTGATAACCAGGTACAATTGGTGCCTTTCTAGAAAGAGCCTAAATTAATATTACCAACCTGGCAAACCAAAATCTGTTCTTGTGGAAGGGTTTATATCTGGTCTGTAAAGCATCAGTAAATGATGCATTATTAAACTCTTTGTAATGCGTGACTTTAGAGATAAAATAGCAGTATTAGATTACCTCTTCAAATTCCAGGCTTTCTCTCAAAAAAGACATTGTAATATTAAGAGGTTTTCTGATTAAATAAAGGTTAAATATAATAAAATATCAAAAAACATATGTATATTTGAGCAGTCCCAAACAAAGAGCAGTTCATAAAGGCTCCTCTGTGTTGTCTAGAGTGGTTTGTTCATCTGCTTTATCAGATTATAACTCGTCGTATAGCTGCACATCCTGGTTCATTGACGGAGCCTGATGCCTGGTCACATGGTACAGAGAGGAAATAGCCCCTGACATGCTGTCCTGACAAGTATGTGTGATGAAATGTACCCGTGGTGCATTTTAATGCATCTCTGTGCAGCAGCAGAGTGAGAAGCTGAACACTTGCTTCCAGCCAGACTCCTGTTTTGTAAATGAGTTAGCTTTAGTTTATCATGTTAGATAATGTGGTTGCAGCAAGAATATACAGACCAAGTTCATTTTACTGTTATAGAGAATTGGATCTCCTCTTTTCTGTGTGTTTTCAGAGCTCCACTGTGGATAAATTTAGAATTTTCTGTACAAAAAAATTTGCATTTTGTATTTGAATTTGCCTTAAAATGAGTGCTTTTCTCTTACAATCAAATTCTGAACTGGGGCCTGTTATATTCTATATTATAGCAGATTGGTAGAAATGATTGGTGGGTAACCGAAGCAGTATGCAGTCTAAAGATCAGATGCTGAGATGAATGTTTCTTTGTGACCCTTGACTTAAATAAGCATTGAAAACATAAACCTAACCAGCATTTAAAACAGTATGTTGTTAAATGATAAGTTAGAACAGATTGTGCATTTGAGTGGGCGAATTTTCACAAGCAGAAGAACTGTGTTCCCATATTGTGAGAGACACTGCAGCAGGAAACTTCGGAGGTGAGCTGTAGCCTGCCCAGCAAATCAGAGGTTAGAAACAACACTGGTATTTCTTATATATTATATTTTTATGTCTTATTGTTATAAAGAGAAAACAATGACAACAAACTTTTGATTGAGTGGACAAGAAACATGTTTACCTACCCTGTGGCTAAATACTGTTGGCCTGGGCCTGAACACATAGTTATAGAGACACGTTTTAGATTTAATGTAACCTGCACTTCCTGGGGTATCACTGTCTCCAATATCCACAGCAAATAAACCTCCATAAGGCTGTTTAGAAGTCATAGAAAAAAGATGCTGAAGTAAACCGCAAAACTTGCCTGAGAATCCTTATATTTCTAAATGTTATTACAGTAGTCACAGTAATCCAGTGCACATCAGTCAGTGCACTGCAAACAGGTATATGGGCTGAAAAAATTGTCTCAATTTTGCTTCAACTCTGAAAATGCCTGAAATATTGACTTTATGTATGGGTCAACTCTTATCCCTTGTTCGGCATCTTCACTGTTTTCATAGCAAACATAAATAATACACCAACCTAGTAATGTATCGCTGCTGTAATTGTGGACATAAGTTTGATGTCTTTAAATAAAAGGCTCTGATTTCACATAAAAAGAAACATACGCATAGTTTTTCTGTCTTATTAGCTCTGAAAATCTATAATCTGGTAACTACATTTCAGCACTTAATGGACCAAACACAATTTCCACATTACAGACCACACCCGCTTTTAACTTGAGAGTTGCCGTCTGCTTGGCCATCCTGTATGAAAGCATTTTAGCCTCTGTGGCGATCGTATCAGACTATCTGTGGTAATGGTTGAAGGCGAACAGATGGGGACACAGGAAACACATCAGACAAAAAATACGAAGAAAATAAACACAGCCAGTGGCAATTGAGGTTTAAAAATGATCTACTCGTGATACAATAATGGTAAAATGCCTCCACGAGGAGTTACAGAAACAGTGACTGCTTTGATTCATCAGACAGCCAAAAATATCCTCACATCCTTATCGGAGTTTACAGCATCAAACACACAGAAACATGGGATCACTGACTGCTTGAACTCCACTCTGAGTTAAGAAGCAAAGTGACCTCACATCACTATTCCTGTTATTTTAACATCTGGAGCTATAGATCACTTTTATCAGGGGATTCTGAGCAGCAAGTTCTACCAAGTTTATCTGTGGTCCTGAACAACATTATTTTGTTCCTTTCTGTCTAAGCTGCATTCCAATTCCCCCTCCAGAGTGGTCTGACATTTGTAGCTTCTTCGCACATTTTGTTCAGTAGAGCATCTCAAGGCTGCAGATGAAGCTGTGTGCTCGTGGAAAATCCTCCTAACACTCTGGGACTGCGGAGTGAAACACTGTATTTTAAAAATCTTGCAGTACATCACATTTAATTTGAAGTCTTTGCCCGAATAAGTGTTAGCAAAACACTTACTTTTGTTACAGCAAAACAATTGTTCTTTAACTTGTGTTTCGGTGAAGTTTGTACACAAATTTACTGCCTTTCAATATACAGTATATACAGTAATATGCAATTGTCTATTTACAAAATGACCACAATGGAATGAAAAACAACCACAGACTCAGAATTAGTACAAAGTGATCAAAAACATGAAGATGAAACAACTTATTTTTTGCATGAATAAACTATGGAGCTGAATAATACGCTAATATAAAATCAATAAAGGTATTTTTGGACTATGACTCATACATAGCTACTCTAGTGGAGTTTCAGAATAAAAATCTTAAGTAAAAAATTAGTATAATTTTCCTCCTCTAAGGAAGCATTCAAAATTTGAGGTGGTAATCTGTGTTGAGAGACTCTTCCTTATTTTGTGTTACTACAATGCTTAAATGTTTTAGTACTCTGCCAAGGAATGCAGCAGAGTTATGCGATGATCGCCGTTTGTTTGTCTGTCTGTCTGTTCGCAACATTACTCAAAAAATGGACAAACGGATTTGATTGAAATTTTCAGGGAAGGTCAGAAATGACACAAAGACTAAGTGATTAGATTTTGGCAGTGATGCAGCTTATAGTCTGGATCCACAGATTTGTTAAAGATTTCTGTATCATTGCCAGATAGCGGCATGGCGTCACTGTAACTATGACAACAAGTGAACGTCAGCTGCCTGCTGATGATCACATGATTGGGATCTGACTATAAATTCACCTGTGGATTTATCAGGACTTATCTGTCGAAAATGATACAAGGAACAATTGATTAAATTGTGGGAGTGTTTCTGAATCCCATCAATGCCCGCCGCCCGCTACATATTTAGGTCATGCGATTCGGTATCCATACATAACGTACACATGCATAACACATGTCTGTGCTCAGTGCAAGGTCATTTTGTTTGTGGGTACATCTATATTAAATGGACAAATTCTATAGTGCTGTGACTGCTGATCATCAATAACTAATACACAAATGCTGCATTTCTAAAAAAAAAAAACTGCTGCATTTCTGACAATGCCACATGGGGGAATGAACAGCCTTGGCAGAGTACTGCGCTTTCTGAGTGCTTTTCTTGTTATATATTGGATTACACTAGTCTACAGCAGATTATGAAGTTTACTGTTTAATAATGTAAGTAGACTTTCCAATAATATACTGTATTTATGTAGTGTTACCACTGTAACTACCATTAACTTTAACTGCAAATTACAACATTTTTTCTTTGAAAATGTATCAACACTAATAGAAATTACATCTACCAACTATGTTTAAAATTTAAAATTGCAAATACCAAAAAAAACACCTAAAACAGTAAAGGATGAGGCAAATTATATTTGTATGCAGAATTTACTCAACAACAGTAATATATTACAAATTGCAGTGTAATAAATATATTTTAGAAATCAAGGAAAAATCATTTACTGTAATGTAAAAAAAAAGTACAGTAAGTAAAAATGTCCAATCTTAGAGCATCAGTGTAAAGATATGAAACATGTTCTCACATCAAGTTGCTACTAAAGTGTTTTGTAATCACACTTTCACTTTTTACTGTAACCTGCTGTTAAATTTCAATCTTGTATTTGACTCAAAAAAAAAGCATCAGATTTTACAGTTTTTAATCATATTTTGGAAAGACAGTACTCTACTATTAGAATTTAGTTCTATTTTTACTGTAATTCATTACAGTTAAGTAGAAGTGAGCAGGACAGCATTCAAAATGTTGACCTCCTTCACTCTGATTCTCTGCACCTGTAGCAGCTTTACCTCTAGTCTCTTTTCAATCATTGCTTCTTGTCTTCTTGTGCTTCTTGTGCCTCCTTTGTCATGACTCTAAACAGCTCTGACCTCGTTTCTAAGCCCTTTGAGACGTTCTCTAAGCAATTTAATAAACTTAGGTGTTAAATATAGCCCCACAAAGCCAGACTATGATTTACAAGAGAGTCAAGTCTGGAAGATATCCTCTTAGAATCAGCTGAGCCCAGATAGTACCGTTCCCACCGATGGGGGAGCATGTTGAGATAATGAAGCCACCCAAAACCATTAAAAATTCCTAAAGCTTGTGAACAAATGTTTCAGCTAAATTCCTCCCTGCCTCTTTTCTTGCTGAATTGAATTAAAAAGCTGTAGCTGGTCGTGGAAATTTGACGTTTTCCATAACAGTTGCCGTATCATTCCAGTTGGAAATATGAGACAAACATTAATGGCAGCCCAGTGAGTGGCATGTCCAGTGTGCCATCAGATCAAGGAAGACTTCCTGTTGATTCCTGAGCGGAGAAGAGAACTGTCAGTCATCTACTGTACAGCTGGGCTGAAGAGACATCTGTCCTCTGCAAAACCTTACTGAGGCCTACCACACCACAATAAAAGAAGCTTCAGCTTTACGCTACATTAAGCTACTATTTATGTGAAATGTCAGAGTTGCTGATTGGTTACTTTAAAAATATGTTTGTGTGAGCACGTGTGCATCTCTGTTTTTTGCAGTGACTTTTAATCTTAATAGGATCAGAGGCTGCATTTAGTAAATCAGTGTTCATCGTTGGTGCTGGAAGAGAAGCAGAGTGAGAATAGAGATAAATTAGATCTGCAGTGCGGTGCGTGTCTGTCTTTTTTCATATGCTTCAACAAGCTGCTGTTAGTGGAATCACTGTCTTTCTTTGTATCTAGTCCAGAGTAGGAGGAAAGTAATGTCCCTCTGAATTATCTTCAGTCTAGTTGCACTTTTCACACCCTGCTGTGATAAACCGCTGATGACCAGTGTTACTAGATCACCTCCCAATGGGTCTTATTCATTCAGCCGATTTTTACACTGACATGCAACAGTACCGCAGGTCTTTTCCGTGTAGACAGACTAATGTAACAGTTACCTTGTTGTCATAACCTATTTTTATGTGCAATTTGAAGTATTGCATTAGAAATGACAAAATTTGAAAAAAAAAATGGGCCCAATTTCACACTTGCTTGTAGTGTTTTTTGAAACTTTGAAAAAGAGTTAATGCACTTCACAAGAGATGGAAACACCATTTTCAAATAAGCTGTGGCACTGCAAACCTTTAACTCATGACTGATCAGCCAATTGAAAGCAGTTGTTGAAGACCTCTCTTCATGTTTTTCCTGTAGATGGCATTAGTTTGTATCTTCTTTGAGTTTTTTCGGTTGTTGGAAAATGACTAGTTTGTGTCCGGCTCCTTCTACTCTGTTTATTGCAGGCCTGTGTTTTGCAGCTCATAGTGCCAACATGCAGCTTAGTTTATCCGCATCAAAGCATCCAGAAGAAAGAAATATGATTTGCATTTTCTTGATTAGTTTTTTTGCGACTCTTTAGAAGTTTGCTTTAAATTTGCATGGCAGTTATGTACAAACATTGCTAATGACTAATAGGGTGATTGAAGGGACTGGATGTGGAGATGGATGACGTCACTACTACTACTACTAGCACTACATTTCCCATGAATTGGCTGTGCCTTAGCTTCGCTTGACTTTGAGTCTGTGGTTGCAAATGATGTCACCAGCACAAGACGGCGGCACCCGTTTTGAGGTGTTCTGTTCTCACTTCTGGAGAGTTGTCATGTTGTCAAAATTTATATACAGACTATGAGTGATAATCTGAAACTACTTTGCAAGGCAGCAAAATAGTCATCAAAAATAGATCATCATAATTGAAAAACATTTTACAGACCAACAAATGAAGTTCAGGGTCCAGCGATTGTGTTCTCAGTGTCTTATTCCTTAATACAGGCAGGTTTTAGGAGACGTGGCTCCAGATCCAGTTCCTTTCTCATGACTTTCAGGAATAGCTGGATGCTTTTGCTCTGGATGCACAGCTCTGCCCCACATACCTCTTCACACTGAACAAGACGATGCTCAGCTGAAGTGTTTCCCCCTCTGGGATTTGCTTGACTTCATCAAAAGTAGTTTTACAGCAAAACACAAGTCATTTTTCAAGGGAGGGTGAAGGTTTTGTTTACAAGAATTTGTGACGAACTCCTTTTAACCTCATAAATTCCTTGAGGACGTCCATAGTCCTTCCATTCCCTTCTTTAGTTTGCCCACGCGCGCTACATCAGTAAACAAAACACATTTGGTACCGCAGGATTCAGAAAGTGCTCATTTTTGCAAATATATTGTTTTTATTGGTGACTTCTTATATATTTTGCACAGGAATAACCTGAACACGCTCTTTTCAAAGTCACAATGAACGCTGTTAGTTGGGTCCTGCAGCATTTCGACAACGAAAGTTACAGGATTAAAAATGTGAAAATTATTTATACTAACATTATTAAAATATATAGTAGGTGGCTGCTCTGTCTCTGTATCAGTTTCAAGTTGTTTGACACTTTAACAGACAGTGGAGGGAAGAAATGTAATGCTTGAATGTGGCTCTCAGTATTTTATATTAGAAATATGAGCAAAAAAGCAGCATTTGGACATTTTTGTAAAATATTATCTTGCATAGTAATATATACTAAAATTTCTGAAAGTTAAATGGAAACAGTGATAGAGGAATATATAAACATACCCACATGCCTTCAGTCTTTAATGTGTACCAAGCTGCTGCAGCCTATAGCTCCATATACAGTGGACACATATGACAGTGGTATCAGTCTTATCCAATTATCAACAAGAATAAGTGATAAGTGTTTCCTCAAACTGTCATAGGAATAAACCAAAGAAATGTTGATTGTGACCAAACTGATGAAACTAAAACTCTCTTAACGGTACTGTATGTTGGTGATTTTTTTTGAAACATTTTAAACATTTATTGCTTTGCTACAAAATCTGCAACAATCTTAGATCCCCCAATACAGTCAACCAGACAATTTTACAGTCTAGCAGAAGTATGCAATAGTTACAGAGTATCACATTTGAGTTACCTATTCTATAGCAAGAGAAAATGATATGAATTAGTTTTTGTTTATGAAATACAGTTGTGGTTGTTACATTTATCTGACTTCCAATAGAGCAATTCAGCAAGATCTTCGACTGTTTTTCTACCGACTGCTGTTAGAAACTTGTCCATCATTCATTTTAAAGATGTAAAATGCTGAAGTTAGCTGCTTTCAGTGGTGAATCAATATAAATGACTTGGATGACTTGTGTGGACAAAAGGAGAACTTGCCGTCTCTCCCCCAGCAAAGCAGAGAGCATAAAGGTGTTGGCGACGTGGTTTCAAACAGCCAGAGTCACACTAGGTATCGGCCCATTATAGCCTGTGTGGGCGAGCTGCAGAGCTTGTTGTCTAGGAGATGAGATTATTAATATATTTCTGACTTTACTCGCTCCATTCTTTTATTTTTAGCTTAAAAATTAAGATTGCTCTGTGCCTGTTTTCATTCTGTTGTTACTTTTAATAATCTTCCGTCCCTAGACGTCCCTGATACACAAGTGCACTCTAGGAACAAAAAAGGAGTCTGTGTATATCTTAAGAGAAATCACTGCTTTAGATGTTACCCAGCAGAGTTCCTACACTGTACAGAGAGGCACCTGTCAATGCATTAAAGCACCTAACGCTGCAAAGCAGATCCTCCCAGCGGTGTCGTTACACATTTATTCAGTAGCCTCAGTATGAGTCAGCTGGAAGACGAATCCATCATGTGCTAAAACTCCCATCCATTTTGACACTTTAACATTATCCACCTTCTGCCTGAAGGAAGGGTTACCCTTAAAAAACTCCGTACTACTGATGTTCTCTCAGATTTATATCGAAGGTCTTAGTTAATAATCAGCGACACAATCCACCAAAAGCCTCAGGCTGCTCACTAGATAAGGAGAGCATAGCTAGAAATACTAGTGTAGTCTACTATTTACAACACGCTGAGCTTCACACTGTGCTGGAACTGTGCTGCGTTTTAGAGTTACACAATAGTGAGATGAGGCCCTACAGGAATATAAACCTGGTATGCAGCGGAATTATTTCACTTGTGCTTGAAATAAAAATGAAACTTTAAAGGTTTATATGAGGCAAAACCATGTGATTCCGGGTTAAACTAACTGCAGTTGAGGAACTTTTGACTTACGCTGTTAGTTCTGTTTGGGGCTGTGCAATGCAAAGAAATACATGAACAAATAAGCAGATATGACCAAAGGTGGCTAAGAGTTTCTTCATGGCTTTAGGACATCAATTGCTCTAATCATGGACTTTTACTCTGTATGAAGTGCTTTTTAATATCCAAATGTGTGTTTACAAACAACAGACACTGCCAGGGGTCTGTACTACAAAGACGGTTCAATATACCCAGCGGTCATATGCAGCTGGTTATCAACTCGTTAAATCAACCCAGGTTTTCCCAACTTACCTCTGAGTGTGTTCAAATAAAAGGAGCAAAGTTGGCACCGATTGCAAACATGGACAGGTCTAGAGCTGCATATTTCTCACAAGAATAGCAAACTATAATCTTAAATCAAAATGAGGAGTTTAAAATTATAATACAGGCTACAAACAACACAGCTGCCACAGCCGATGTCAGGAAGGAGTTCTTGCAACAAACTGTGTAAATGCGAAATTTAATCAGCTTGTTTATATCAGAGCCATCATTAAGGCAAAAGCAGATCTGGCCATAATTACAATTTTACGTTTCATTAAATGTGCTGCTTAGATGTAGTCTGATTGTATAGTGTGGAAGACAGTTGTTCTTTCATCTTACAGTCTTGGGAGAAAGTCAAGTATAAATATAAAAACATAATTCAAACCGGTAAGAAGGCTTATAGCAAATCTTATAAGGTCAACAAGTTCAAGGCTTTAATGCTGCAATCGGGCTGTTTTAGGATTATATGTCTATACAAAGAAGACCAGTGAAATGGCTTTGAAAATTTCTTAGAGTCAACAAGAGAAAAATAAAGCAAGGAAGACTAGACTTCCTGCCAGTGAGAGTCTATATCTGCCATATCTATGCTTATCAGAAAGAACAGGGTTTAGACAGAGTCCCAAAGAGACCCTCTCACTATCTGCACACAGCAAGCTCTGTGGTATCTTCTACAGATGGTAATGCTAAAACGAGAATTTGGTCGAATGAAGCCATGTGGATCAGCCAATCGATCAGCTGACCTCGACACTACAGCCCTGCCAGTTTTAGGGTTTTCCAGGGCATTTGCAGACCCCATTTCAAGCAGGTTGAGGAACTTTGTTTTGTTATTGCTGCTTGTTTGTTCTTTGTTGGTTTGTCTTGACTTCACTATTTTTCATACATCCTGATATCCTCTGTTACCGACAGAGTGGAGATGTATCTTCTGATGATCTATTATGGTTTTGATGGGTTGAAAGTTTCATTCTTTGTACGTCTACTGGTTATTGCAGTATATAGTTATATCTACGCTCCATAAAAATAGCCAATTGACAATTTTTGTCTTCTGAAAGTACTTGCAAGTGACCAGTTTTTAAGACAGTGGAAAGAATGAAATCATTTAATGAAAGGCTTGTTAAATGCTGTGTGGGAGAATGCAGAGAGTGAAATGATGAAACGCATGGTTTGTAAAACACATCTAGTACACTTCTGAATCCCACTGGGAACACTTAACTGTCTCATGGAGTGATGAAACGCCCCCCTCTCACACGGGGCAAGCGTCTCTGAGTGCTATTCCTGTATTCCCAGCAGATATCTTGGTGTTAAATTGACGTAGACGATGTTTGACTGACACACAGTAGCCATGTCTGAGTCTGAGACTGTGAACTCTCCGAGCCGAAGATGACACGACAGTCTCCTCTTCCCAGTGGGCCTCATTTACTCACTGGTGCTGAGAAGAAACCTCTTTCTGTCTCTTGTGGTCTACATATCTGACAACACACAACAGCACTCTTTAGTGTGCCTAAACCCAAATCAGAGTAGAAAGAGCATCTACAGGTATTCTCAGAGTTTGTTTTTAAACTCGGCTGCTTCACAGTATGACGCCAACATGCTGAAATACTTCACACTGAATATTCATTTGCAGTATAGTTGGGCCATAATTCAATAAAGCCGTTAGAGACTTTGAGTGGAATTGTATGTTTGCTTTTTACAAGATTAACATTTTCAGTCATGCTGGCTTTTTCATCAACTGTGTGCTTGCAGCCAGTCACAGTTGTGCTGCTATAGTAGTCATTATATCCATAGATATCTTGCTTTCTGGTGATACACTCAGACAACACTATTTAGTGCTGTTAGCTCCCTCCACCACCCAACCTCATCCTCACATGCTATAATTTAGTTTTGCTGATTTATCTACAAATAATAGTCATATATGTTTATTAATGGGGGGTTATTCTTAAAAGCAGACCCTTCCTCCCCTTTAATATAACTGTATAACCAATTATTAACAATGGCCGATTTCTTGACATATGCATCTCTGAACAGACTCAAATTAATCACTGGAGTTCTTATTTTACATCAGTTTTGTCTTGCATAAAGGTTCATTGCTTTTTGCAGTAATTTGATAGTTTGATTTGATTTTGCAAGCATTTACCATTTCACAATATTGATTTCAACTGTTTCACTCAGCCATCATATTCTGAGATTCAAATACAAAAAAATATATAGTGCATTAAGGATAAATGTTGAAAGTTAAGATCTAATTTTACACTTGCTAAGATGTTAGAGGGAAAAGATAGCAAAAGATGTGATTATATTTGTCCATAGTGCAGGGTTTCCTTATCCAAAGTCGCTCACGTGCTTCCATGATAAATGTGTTCTTTAAACACAGTGGAAGGTTAAGGTAAAGTGATCATCAAAATATAAATGAAAGAAATGATGTTCTGCAGTCTTATAGTGCCCCAGCACTTTAGTGAAATGCCTAACATTGGTTTTAAGTCATCTTTGTAGCAGAACTTTAGAAACTGAAAAGCTGCATTTGGTAACAAAGACTGTATATGCAAGATGGATGCAGCCACTCAAGGACACTACAAAGCCCCTAAAACATACCCAGCGTACTGTCCTTTTTACTCTACATGGAAATATAATTTGCAAAGTGAACATCATGTTGTATTGGAGGAGATGTGAAGTTTGCAATGAAGACCAAAAACTCATTAGGTAAATGTTAACTAAGGTAACAGATCAGAGGGGAAGCAGGGAAACTTTTGCATAGTCTTATTTAAAATTGGACTTCTTTATGCAGCAAACAGACTTGCCCCCTGCTGGCCACTGGGAATAATGCAGGTTTAAGGCACTTTCACACTCAGAGGCTACATCCTACATCTTTTTAATAGTCTAACCCAGCTATAGACTTTTGCAAAATATTTTTCCCTGAGGTGTATCACAGACACTACAATCTGGTTTTCCTATTTTAAATCCACCCAGAGTTACATGTATTGTGACAGAAAGCTACTTTTTAAAAAAACAATGGTAACAATCTTCTTATTAATTATTTATTTACATATAATAAATAAATAGAAGAAAGCATGTTTGCTGTATTTCAAATTTCTGCACCACAGACAGCCAACTAAGCGGACAAAATTAGTTTGTGACATAATCTCAGACTTGAGCCACTTTCTGAACAGCCAGTAGCTTTCATTGGACAAGAGTTGGCAATGCTGACCTCCAGAGAGGCTGTCGCCTTGTACACAAGCTGAAAAGCCTCTGTGGGGGATAAGCAGAGGACCGGAATAGATCCCTGTGGGACCCTGCAGGTTACACAGTGTGCTGTGGGAACGGGAGGGTGTACAGTACAGTGTGTACACTGAGAGTGATGTGGTAAAGCTTTGGTTCTGAAATGCTAAAGAAATGTTTAAGTGGGATCTGAAGATCTCAAACAGACTAAAATAGCCGCGGTCCAGACATGGAGGGAGCGTGTTGGTAGATGGGCTCCATCGCTGTAGTATGAGAGCTGTTGTGTAAAGCTGATTCACCCATCTCACACCTCTGCTGCATGTGGGAGGGAACATAATGAGGGCATCTTGGGGGTGAAAGAGAATTGGGAGGGCGAGGGCATCTCTGAAGAGGCTCAAAAAATAACACAGTCATTTCTCAAGCCAAGGATTTTCTGGAAGATACAGTATTTTCACTACAGAACCTACACCTAGTCTGACAAGCTGAAAATGTCTCCTTTATGGACAAACAAACAGAGACCCACACAGTCTCAGCAACCAGAGGCAACCTTTTGACATAGGCTAAAACAATAAATATGTATTCGGATTGTACGCACACACTGAATTATTCATAGGAATCAATACTATATTATACTATCAAATGGCATAATGTAATTTATTCCAAACACAAAAAAAGCTTAGAGTTTGTCAGTGGTGCATAATGCAGCTGCCCTTTTGCACCAGTGTACAGAGTAATGAGAGAATCAACAAAAAATAATGCAATTCTTCACTCTGTCAAAATCACATCAGCAGTTTCTAAGGTGGGACCTCGCAGACCAACTCCAAATCATAATTAGTTCAGTTTTGAAAAGGGAAATACCAATATTGATTTTCAGCTCTGGGCATTTTTGAACACTTTATTATGGATATGCTTTTGCACCAGAGGACAGACATTTTCAGCACAGCCAAGTTTTTTGTTTATTTCCTGAGAACTGCTTATTTATTTAAGAGGACATTAGTCAGCAGAACAAAGCCAAGTGAGCTGGTAAAGAGCTCCATTAAAGGCCTGAAAAAGCTTTTGTGTTTGATGGATCAACTTGTGGAACTAGCTGCGAATGAGCGGCCACTAAATTATTGATGTCATTGCATGTATGGCTGATAATATGTGATGATATTCATCTATCTGAAAAAAAGACTGTTAAGCTGAAACAGTCCTGATGCTGTTTCTGCAGTAATGGAAATCTATAGTTTGAGAGCCGGTGCCAGTCTTTTGCAGAGAGCAGATGAGGAAGGTTTCTTGGTGAGGCTGGTCTTGAAATATGGTCACCCAGGGCAGACTGACAATTCTATAAATATCACCTTTGTTACAAAGAAATCCATCTGCAGCTCTGGGCTGCAGACATCAAGTGCTGAACTCAGTAACCTTATAAAGAAAGCCTGCCTTCAGTTTTGCTCCTTTTGGCCACACAGACCCTAAGAAATTGCAAATGCCTGAAACAAAATTACATTTTTTATACTTTCTGTGACTCAAGTATAACTACGTGATGGTCTTTTACTTTCCACAGGACTACACGTTGACGATGTACTTCCAGCAGTATTGGAGAGATAAGAGGCTGGCCTACGCAGGGATTCCTCTCAACCTGACACTGGACAACAGAGTAGCTGACCAGCTCTGGGTCCCAGACACCTACTTCCTCAATGACAAGAAGTCCTTTGTACACGGTGTCACTGTTAAGAACCGGATGATTCGACTCCACCCGGACGGCACTGTCCTGTACGGCTTAAGGTGAGCACTGCTGTTTCCATGAAGTGAATATTTATGTGAAAGGCCCTTATTTCATAGCAGGCACACATTCTTTGTTCCCTGGTTAAAGCTGGAATATGCAGGATCATAGAAACAACAAGAGAAAGCTTTATTTTAAAAGCGCACAACTGAAACCGAACACACCGAAACACATAAAATCACACTGTCTGAGTACAACTAAAAGACTAATCCACAAGCCAAAGCGTTGGTGGGAATGGCAGTATAGTAAAACTACCTCATGTGTAAAAGCATGAGCATTTGAATAATGCATAATAATCATATCATATATAAACCTGCATAACATAAATACCATCAAAGGTCATTTGCTCACAATGACGCTACATGAACACAGACAGCAAACAGCTACATAGATAAATACAAACTGTAATGAAACTGGAGAAGGATGGAGAGCACAAAGAGCATTGAAAGACGCACAAATAAACAAGTTGGCGCAATCATGTGGCATGTTTAGCAGTGCAAGATGTACAGATGAAGGTGAAACTGTAGAATGCACTGCAGAAAAACACACTGCCGTTTTTTACAGGATATAGCAGCTACGTACAGATTGGGCTGTAGAACCGTAATTATGCCTGAGGTATTCACAGCACCGTGTGTGAATATAGCACAGGATATCTGGAGAATTTAGAACTTCTTACTGTGTTTGGGCACCATTGATGGAAAGCATGCGCAAATCCAAGCACCTCCAAAGTCCTGGAGCGACTAATTCAGTTCTCTATTCATACTTGCAGGGTGGTGCTGGTGTACATGGAGTGGGAAGGTGTAAATGAGGCTTCACAGATTTGCACATTCTAGAGGAAGCAACCATGTGGAATTACATTTAAGCCATTTTATTACAAGAAGGGATTATTTTCATAGATTTAAAAAAACTTTTAAATATGTAACTTTTTTCATAGAGATGAGTTTATGAGTTAAATCGACAACCAGAGATGGACTTTAATACGGCCTTCCCTGATGTTTACCCATTGTCTTAAAAAAATCTGCATAATGGAAACAGTGTTAAGCTACCAAGACTGAAAAACAACACTCCTTTCAGAATTTCAACCCTGTAAGTGTTTCAGCATTCCCTTTGACAGAAGGAATTTAGGCTTTTAGTTTGGAGTAATGGAAAAGGATAAACAATTATGAAAACATTAGTTCTCTTAAAAAATTGAATTAGTGCTGTGGAAATGGACACTGTGCTGAATTTAACATGTTAGCTGTTGCTGTAGACTACAGATACTGTAATTCCACCTCTCTTAGCCTTTATTAGCAACCGTTATTCGAATACTGGCTTTTTTATGAGAATTTGTGGTTTAGGAATAACATAATCTCCATTAATTCCCATTCCAGCTGGTCAATACGCACAAAAAAGACTCTATGACTGTATATGAAGACCTGTTAAGACTTGCAATTTAAGCGTCATTTATCCTGATAAAATTAACATATGATACACTTTTATTAACACTTCTCCACATTCTGTATAGTATATACTTACACTTCCATTAGCCAGAATGGAAATCAGTCTTGGCTGACGTTTGCATCTTGGAGTACCAGATGTATTTACACATTTTCATCATCTCTCACCACTTCCCATGATGCTTTCAGTAATTAGCAAGCAATCTATCGCCAGTGCTTATTGACTCTGCATTTACTCTTGGCTTTTACTCTGTCGTGTAGCTCTCTAAACTGCCCAAGATGCATGAAGTGGCAAAGCGCTTTATTTGCTTTGTTGAAGTCATTTGAGCTGCAGCTCAACACAATTTAATACCAACACAGCGACTCACGTCCCATAACTCGTGTTGTATGTTTGTTCAAACTGCGGCTCAGAATTGGATTTTCTTTATAAATGTGCAGCTCTGAGGGAGTGCCTGCCTCTGAAAGCAATTGGCAGTGAGTTTTACTTTATAAAGAAATAATAATAAATATTGTTTTCTTCTTTCATAGATGGTCTGTACTAGCCGCTTCTTACTGTAAAACCTGCACTGAATATAAAACGAGGTCACGTCTCTTTTGGTTCTCTTTTGATCCAGAATCACAACGACAGCAGCCTGCATGATGGATCTGAGGCGATACCCGCTGGACGAACAGAACTGCACTCTGGAAATTGAGAGCTGTAAGTTTAAGCCCCACATCTTGTGCTTAGTAAAGAAATACAGCAGACAGCTCCACTTTTTCATCACTTAAAAATATGAATAGCGCCGTGATTCTCATAAAAAAAAAAAAAAGTTCTCACACTGCTCATCTTGTGGAGACAGAAACTGCACAGACCGCTGAATCGCTCTGGATTTATTAACCTGTCGTATCTCAGCAAGATTGCTCGCCGCAGCCTCTCCAGTTACGACTTCATCCCCACAGAAAGGTTTTAGGCGGACAGTGATTTCTGTAGTAGAGATTTGGGTGCTGTGGCATTCTATGCTGCAATAAAATTATAGACAGTTATGGATTTCATGCATGTCATGCGTATCATGAGAATTTCCATCACATGCAATCAGATCTTACAGACCGTCAGGTTAGTGTGATTCATAAGACTTAGTGTAAATCAGTTATAGCTATTCGACCTCCAGATTTCACTTAAGGAAATAAAAGTACATGATTAATTTTAGCCATCTAAGAAATGAGACAGCAGCACTTTTCAATGCTTTTCTGCTCATAACAATCACATCTAGCTGTCAAGGGTGTCGGACACCTTGACAGCCATCTTTGACCAACAGGTTCTCCAAATGACCACGTCTACATTAAAACCCTTTCAGACATGCACTTCTTTCAGTTAATCTGACAGCATGAATGTGTCGGCTGCACGTTTGCATGTGCCCCTATTTGGTAATAGTTTTGGTAAAACTGCAATCTTACTAGGTCAAACCTCGGAACATTTCTGAATTACTTCCAACATGGCACAAGTCTGAACTAAATGTTTACTCAACAATGTAAATCTGGGTTTGGACAAAACATAAACAGGAGTTGAAGTTCAGCTTGTTGCTTCCAGCTGTTTGTGGGAAGTTTTCCTCTAAATTTATTAATTACCTGCAGCATCAAATAGCAGCAGGATCTGTATGAGTTTCCAAACAGAGAGACAGAGCTGCATGCATTTACACACATGGAACAACAGAAGTAGCATCATTAATTACTTCTAATTCTAAATTATCCCCAACATGGAGACAGGATCGATGATGATCTGATGGCGGGTCACATGATGTACTTTTATTTACCTCAGATAGATGAGCTGTCACATGGAGTCACAATGTAAAAGCTGCAGTTAAATCATTTGTTACACAGCGGATTTAGACTTATTCTTTTGCTTTTTAGTGCATTATTATGCATTATGTCGTTTGACGTATCATCCAATCCTGAATGTTGGTACTGTGGCTCACCCTGTCAATGTCATGGGTGCATTTGAATAAAATCACGAGGAGCATTAATGTGAAGGTGACCTATGTTTGCATCAAAGAATGCCGTCACTTTAACAGGGTGATGAAGTCAGCAACGTTACATATCCTACATCTGAAATGGCCTTAGACTGCACAGACCACCTCCTTCACTCTCAGTCTGAAATATATTTGTATTTGTAGTACCCCATTTCAAGTGCAAAACAAGTAAAAACCTGCGTTTGCTGCAACAACCCTGTTTAATTTGCACATGCACTTTTGCTTTTGTGTACACTGTATGTACAGGAAACATTTCATAATTAGTTTTCTTGTACATTTGTTTATTGTAATTGTGATGTCTTTTATCTTGTGCCCATGACTTTAAGGCAAGTTGCCTAAAATGACTGAATGAAACTGAATGTCGTGCCTTGTTTTCTTGCAGATGGTTACACAACAGATGATATAGAGTTCTACTGGAAGGGAGGAGACACTGCTGTGACCGGAGTCACACGAATTGAGCTCCCTCAGTTCTCCATAGTGGACTACAAACTGGTCTCCAGGAACGTGGTCTTTTCCACAGGTGAGTAAAGGACACAACAGTGGTGTTTGAGATAATGCATTATTGTTTATATTCCTATTTATCCTCTGAACCAGTGTTTGAAAGGCATGTGTTTGTTTAAAAAATCACCAAAATTACACCAGTTATTAAAGCTAGAAACTAAAAACAGAAGGAATCATCTGATTTTCAAATGTCCGACGATCCTTGAACTTAATGAGTGATTTGTGGTTTCATCAGAAAAATCAAGATATTTTATTAAAATCACTTTATTCTATACGTCCCATTAAGAAAATGCCACAAATAAACCACCAGAGATTGAGTTCTCTCTACTTCTAGTCGTGGTTGTGCTGTTTCCATAGAGGTGCAGGATTTGTATTGCATTGAAAAATGAGCCCACACTGAGTAAAAGTGTAAGAGGAGCAAAAAACACAGAGAAACTGCTTGGGGTTCATCGGGTTGAATTCATGTAATAACAAACACCTTATGGGGCACTTTCCTCACGTTCAGTTATATGCCCTTAAATCAGCTGAAAACGTCTGTGCATGTAACATCAAATATTCATGACTAAATAAGCATATATCAAAGTTGAAAACATCCTATTATTTATTAATAGTTTGACACAATGTCTACACAGCCAACAAAATAAAAGCAGCGTGACAGCAGTTCTCTGCCAGGTTGTAGTCAAGATGTATTCAGGCACAGTCCTGTGTTTAGTTCTTTCCCTTTTTACTACAGTCCAACACACTATTATTTTAGACATGTCATTATTATCCATCCATCTGTTATCTATACACTGCGTAATCCTCATTAGGGTCGTGGGGGGCTGGAGTCTATCCCAGCTGACTTAGAGCGAAGGGAGGGGACACCTGGACAGATCACCAGTCCATCACAGGGCTACATATACAGACAAACAAGCACACTCACATTCACACCTATGGACAAATTCGAATCACCAATTAACCTCCGCATGTTTTTGGACTGTGGGAGGAAGCCGGAGTACCCGGAGAAAATCCACATGTGCACAGGGAGAACATGCAAACTCCATGCAGAAAGATCCCAGGACCAGGCTGGGACACGAACCGGGGATCTTCTAGCTGCAAAGCGACAGTGCTAACCACTGAACCACTGCAGCCCCGTCTCTCTCACACACACACACACACACACACACACACACACACACACACACACACACACACACACACACACACACACACACACACACACACACACACACACACACACACACACATATATACACACACATTATTATACATATATTTTTATACATGCAATACTGCAAGTAAAAGAGACGTTATATTTACTGTGTGAATACAGGACTGTTGTTGAGTCCTGATTGGCATACAGGTTTTCTCAAGTAACACTGCTGCATGCAAGAGAAAAACGTGAAATAATTATAACTCTTCAGACGCTGTCAGAAATTTATAAGCTGATTGGTAGAATACCTCGTCAGTGCCTTTAAAGCTTCACAAGTATCAGCAAATCTGCTGCATTGTACAGTTTGGGCTTTCTTAAAAACAATATGTGCATCATATGTGAGCCTCTCTCATCAGAACTGAGAATAATAATAAAGAAGCAGTTACTGTCTGATAAGTCACATGTTACGAATAACAGCCAATCAACACTCAGAGTTACTGTGGACAGACTGGGACAGACAAGCGCATTAACAGAGCAGAGCAACTGATGTGAATTAGCATATTTAGGCCTTAGTGGGCAATCAAAGTGACAGCACATTGAAAGACTTACAAATCAAAGAAGAATAGCAGCCATAACTGCAGGAGAAGAGGAGATAAAATGTTTATAATCTCACTGTCAACTTAGGAGTATGTCCTAATGTCTGCACCAAGTTAGGAATGACAGGTTCCTGCTATCACATGCTGTTCATATGTAACATTTTATGCCTGTCGGCTCCAAATATCAAATATTGGTCTTACTTGAGCACCAATAATTGGAATCAGCCCTGAAGCACACACTCAGTCGATTCACCTTGTGCTCTTGATCGTGTTCCTCCATCTGTTTCTTAGCTGTTTCTGTGGTGTGGTGGCTATGTGCTGTCCTACTGAGGGAAGCTGCTGCTGTCAGGGAGCTCTCTTGCTATGGACGTGCTGATTGGTGGGTGGATGGTACATGCCAAAGTAATATCCACACGAATGCCAGAACAGGTGCAAAACATTGCACTGTGATGAGAAAATCAGTGTTTTTCACTTCACTTGTTGGTTGTTTTAATGCTGTATATGACTATGAGGTGTTGGATAATCTCAAGACTAAGTTCCATCAGATGATTTGCAGCTTGAACCATGCTTGCTTGTTTCCATGGTGATGAAATCAATTCATGAGACCATCACCATAGGAACCAAAACAAAGTGATGTTTCTCCTGAATTAAAGAGGGCTGATTCTTCTTCTGTGTCGTGTCCTGCAGGTGCCTACCCTCGACTGTCTTTGAGCTTCAAGCTGAAGCGAAACATTGGCTACTTCATCCTGCAGACGTACATGCCCTCCATCCTCATCACCATCCTTTCCTGGGTGTCGTTCTGGATAAATTATGACGCCTCAGCTGCCAGAGTTGCATTAGGTATGATGTGTCCTGTGCAGGGAGGTGACCTCAGGTCTGTGGTTTAATCTACAGGCAGATGTCTTCTGTGTTTAATAGATTGGGCCTGCAGGCTTGTGAACGGTGGCCACCCCTGCCACAAAGCAAGAAACCTGACAGAGGCATTTAAACTATGATATCATAAAGTGGAGTCAAATAGAGAATGAATCTAGGATTGATGGTAAATGTAAATGTCACTGGACCCTGCAACTTTTAGTAGGTTGACTGGTTCCTCTGTAGTCACGTTGACCCAGATGCTTTCATGGTGGTCCTTTTTGTCATTCAGCAAAGTAATGCCTTACGCTTGATCACATGATGTTGATTTTAACACAATTGCAGGTCCAAGTTATATAAATTGTTATGTAAATTGTACATTATTGGTGGTGTATTTGTGTTGTATTTGTATTGTAATGTTATAAGTGCAATATTCAAATCACAGAAACTCCATTTTTTGGATGACGCTCAAATTTGTCCAAAAGACCTTTTTAAATGAAGCATCGTAGTGCTACATAGATACCCCAGCCTACGAATCATATTTTCTGGACGAAAGGGAACACGTTTGACCGACAGAATCACCATTCCTGCTAAAACTATGACTCGTATCTCAAATATATAAGTATTCGCAATATAACTTTTTTTTTTTTTTGCATATCCTTCAGCCCTGTCATAGCTTCAGCTGCAAGGAGACAAGGAAGACAAATTACAATATATTTGCAGAAGTAGGAAACTTAAAGCATCATACAGCAATATATCCACTTAGCACCGTGTGTCAAGAGAAAAACTATTCCAAGAAAACATACACCAGCTATTGAAACATTACCTTCACATTGGCACTGACAACTAAATTTTAATGTCGGGCTTTTTTCTGCTACACTTCGCACCTTTTATCTTCCGATTTCGATTTGCAAGTTCTTCTCCTTCCAGTCTTGCAGTTCCCTTAAACCACTAATGCTTAGTCTTTTGCTGCAGTTGCACGCCACATTACTCACACAGGTAGGAAAGGACAGATTAAAAACAGGAAGTATGAAGAGAAGACAGTGGTGGGATGCAGGTGGGAGGTAATGAGGATGTTCTGAATGGATGGAAACTGCAGAAAATCAGACTGTTTTGTTACGCCGGATACGTTGATGACTGATGGCCTCTTTCCCCCCTGAGATGCTGTACAGTTGATGGAACGTTTGCTGTGAAATCATGTCTAGCTCTTAAGATTCACCATGCCGACCTGCAAGGATGACAGGTTGGATGTTTCTGGCCTCCAAAGGATATTTAGTGAACTGAAATTAGTTTGTGGTGACATTTGGATGTATCTGTAGCGCAAAAAAGGATGTTAAGGAGTTTAGTTTTACTTCGTGACATTATTTGATTCAGTAAGTTCTTCACAGATCTACTTCAGACTTTTAACCAGTACGCGGTTAAAGCTGCACCAGTCAGTGTTCTTTTTTGAAGATTCATTTTTGGCTTTACTTTGTTAGCAGCAGTAGAGATAGACATTACATGTGGGGAAACAGAACAGGAGAAGGACATTCAGTAAACTAAGTAGGGGCTCACTGCTGACGGCATTTCCATCCATGTGGTCTGCTCCCCACTCGGTTATCAGGTCGTCCCTCCAGTCACTGTTTTTATATTAACAGTGGGTCAAATAAGTAGGTCCAGTGTAAAATGGGTCACTCAGAGTGATAACCGACAGAGAATCATCACTCGACTCCTCAGTTCCCCTCAGCTCTCCAAATAAAAGTCACGGTTGACTTTTTGGTCTTAAAACTGACCACAACCTTTCCTAAACTTTCATCAAGTTCAGTAGCTAAATAAAACTATAACCAGCAATGCTATAGTCACTCCAAGTAAATATTGTACTGCAAAAAAAAAAACAAAAAACAAACATGCTGTCAGTTAGCATATTACTGATACTTTCCATATCATGTCTGTCACTGGTTACATGTTAATTATGTAACTTGTGCTGATACAAACCAGAATTAACAACTTTGTTTTCTTCAAAATGCATTTTCTGTCACAGTTTGGTCATAAAGAAATACAATTCCTATGAGGCATGTTTGACACAGACAACTTTTTTGTGTGCATTCACTATTTTATGAGGTGGTGAATTTGTGAACTGTTTTCCTCAGTTGGAGAAACAGTTATTTAGTACTGCTTTAAACAACATTCAACTGCTGCAATGGTAAATAAAAATTAGGTTAGTACTTTTCAGTAAATTCCTTGTGAGCAAACATAGTGTGGCGCAAATATTCAAGCGTAGCGTGGTGTTGACTTCCTGCTCAAATTTGACTTTTTTATCATTCTTTGATCAGATAGTTTCCAATTTAATTTAGCTAAATTAGACATTGTATTTATGAAATGTTCAGCCACTTGATTCTAGACAAAAAGATTTGAGAAAATTGGCTACTTTTGTCAAAATGAAACAAGGTTTTTTTAAAATAACGTTTATATTACTCAAAGTAAAAGCTTTTCTTTGCTGTCTCTGTACAACATTCTGTAGTATAGTAAATTACCCCTAGGTAACATTGTGCAAAGCAATACTGTTGAATTCACCTATGAGCAAATAAATATTTGGTTCAAAAACAGCATACTATCACAGTGTTTCCTTCAGCCTGTTCTAGGCAGCTGACTGGTGGAGTAACAGGAGACACAACTGGATCTAATACTCTCTCAGACTTTCCACTGACCTGTGATACTGAAACTAAAATAAGACTCAGTTCACCGCTGGAAAACACCAAACCTCCACTAACTTCATTGATCTCTGCAAGAATAGTTGCCTTAATGGAAATCCTCATCCAGCCTCAGTGCAGTAAAAGGTACTGCCTGCGTTAGAAAGAGCACATTACTGCAGCAATCATTAAATCAGCTGTACGTACACTAACTTAAGGCGAATATAGTAGGTTTCAGGAGGCCTAGTGGACTGTTAGAAGTGGAAGCACCTCCGCAGGGTCAGAACTCTTAAGGAAACTCAGTCCTCTGGTTCATCTGATGTAACGCCTCCTCACTGAGAAGAAAGCTGTCTGAGACACCATGAGATCAATGCAAGTTAGAAAGCTTTTACACTTACTGTGCTGTCCAAATTTAATCACTGTCTGTGTGATGATTTATTACAGGTTTCCATTCTCTCTGCCATTATGGTGGTGTGAATATCCTGAGCAAAACTACATTTGAAAGGATACCCATCAGGCTCAGCAGTGGAAAAACACGTCTAAAGTGGGATGTTAAGAAGTTAAACCGTATATTTATATGGAATCTCTGCAGCTGCATAATTTATGTCGTCTGTGATTTTCACTTCATAATTTGCCCGTCTACTTCAGCCGTTGTAAAGTTGATAGCGGTGCTGCACAGTTTTTCGAGAGGTTTGTTGAGTATCTGTCTCCTCTGGACTCTCAGAGAGTTTAGATTCTTGCTTGTCCCTTTGTTATGCAGAAATCGATGCCTTGTACCCACGGCGCTCTCGACTCCCCCACACACACCATACAGTGAAACATTTTTGTTTTAATTATGTAAGCCTGAATCGACAGAAATAGACGCACCGTCCAGGTTGGTGAGCCATCCAGGAGACACAGAAACAACACAGGCACATTACTGTCGATGGTGTTTATTGCTGGGAGACCGACTACACTGCTGTTTGTTGTGTATCTGCTGAGTTTGTTCACTCAGTGTGTGCTGGGATGAGCATTTTCTGCTTATCCAAGCTAAGAAAATAAAAGCCTACCACGATCCATCCAACAAAGTTGAAGGTTTTTATTTGTTTGGAATTTTTTTTAATTATCAATGATAAAAAGTTACCAGCAGCTGATGAAAATGACTCATACTTAGACCTTGACAGAAAAATAAAATGCTCTACTTTAATTTTAGAGAGTGACAGTGTGGGAATTGATTTTCCTTTCTTCCAGGGATCACCACTGTGCTGACCATGACAACCATCAACACTCATTTGAGAGAGACTCTACCCAAGATCCCCTACGTCAAAGCTATAGACATGTACCTGATGGGCTGCTTCGTGTTCGTCTTCCTGGCTCTGCTGGAATATGCCTTCGTCAACTACATCTTCTTTGGACGAGGTCCTCAGATGCAGAAGAAACTGGCCGAGAAGGCGCAAAAGGCAAATAATGACCGCAATAAGTTTGACGTTCCCAAGGTGAGAATCAGTTCCAAACACCGGGGAGGTGCTGTGTATGTTTTTATAACTAACCGCTGTTCAGCAAATCTTTATTCTAGGGCTGGATGTTAAGGATAGAATTTGTATATAATCAACTTCAGTGCATCCAGTGATTGTATCGACCACATGGATCAATTCTCCATGACCGTGATGGAAATATTTGTAATATTAATTCACAGTTGATCAGTACTTTTAACAAAACTAGTCTTAGAGGTTACTGATTTGTTTTCATTTGTGTGCACAATATAAGTAATTAAAAGTTCCGTAGCAGTTTTAAATCTTCGTTTCCATGTTTGAAATTGCATTGCGTTAAAATTTACAAATTGAAATTAACTTTTTGGCTCATCGGCTGACAAAATCCACCAGTCAAGCATACTAACAATAATTAATTCCCATGTTGTGTTGCATGTACATTTCTTTAAATTCAGATAATGAGGTATTATGTTGAATACAAATCTAAAAAGAGGTCATAGCAATATTAAACAACAGGTAATCAGTGTAGTAACGCTCAAAAAGTCTTGACTTTAAAATTCTACTGAACCTATTTGTTATTAAATGCTAATTAAGCCTCAAATATTTCAGGAAATTTGAAGGTTTTTCCTGAAATTTCCTTACTCTTCTCACTCTTTACCTAACAGTGATAGTTGGCTGTTGTTTGTTGGTTGGGATTATGGTTAGATTATGAGAGTTACACAAAAATAGTCATGGAAACAGAGCAGGTTCTCCGATGAGTACATGTGTGAAAAAATGAATTATTTGTAGATGCTGGTAGCATCCCATACTATAATAAATTTGATTGTAATATTTTTTTAAATTTTTGTTTAGATCAAATGAAAGTGAATATGCAGTTATCAAATCTGTTGTCATTTCGTAAAGTGAGGTTAACCCCCAAGTTGATTTCTGAAATCTGTCTCTGAAGATCGTCAAAACCCAACAGGAGAGATCTATGAGCCAAAACATCATGACCTCCCCCACCTGATAGACTCTTGGTCCTTGTGCCAGCAGCTCCAACCCACCGAGGTCTGGGCTGCTTTTCATTATGCTAATGAATGCTGTTTCGCATCCTCTCTCTCCATGTCATCCAGAAATGTTTCTTCTGTCCATCATGAAGAATTTTCCAAATATTTAGATGCACCTTGAGAAGACAAGGGGATGGATAGCTTCTGGAGAAGCTTTTAACAAGGAAACACAAGCGTAGCCTACCTGTCACATCTTTACTTGAAGCATCTTAGACACAAGGAGACACATCAGTGTGATGAGAAGCACTTCAGGACTCTAGAAGACCTCTGATGTGCAGCTGTTGGTCTCCACTAACAAGACTTGTGCAATAGATCCTGTAAATTCAAGTCCTGTAAATTGGCAATAGCAGCTGCTGTCTGTCAGAGTTGTTCACTAGCATCCTCCAAAACCCCGTCATTGATTTATGGTTTGCCATCACTGTCAGCCAATATTTACCACTGCTGACCTGCAGCACCACTCGATCCTTGCCGTTTCCAAGACGACGTGACCCAGACGTCTGACTGTCACAATTTGTCAAAGTCACTCAGGTCTTCACACCCAAATGAATCATCCACCTCCAATATGGTGACTACGTTAACAAATCAATTCCAGACCTTGACATGCATCAGTGACATGATAATCAACATCATTCTCTCACCTGTGTGGGGTCATAATGTTTTGGCTCATCAGTGTTGTAAACCCATGTTCTAGATGATCTGCTGGCAGGCAGAGCTCCCCCAGCCCCAAAATAAGACAACTACCCTAATATTAAGAAGTCTACAGCAAGGTTGACAGTTTTGAGCTCCGTTGTCACAAAGAGCAACAGTGAAATCTGCTAAAGGTAGGATTATGACAAATATACGTGACTGGATTAGGATGGATCATTTACAAGTCTGACTGATACCAATGTTTATGTTTAGCCTTTCTCAGATTATCTGTTTTGTAATTTTTAAAGATAAAGATAAAGATAAGATAAAGTTCTTTATTTCTCCCCACTCCAGGGGAAATTTACATTGTTACAGCAGTTTTATTTACAATATATACAAGGGTGGCAAAATTTTTAACAGAAAAAATAAAAATAAAAATAAAGTTTAAAAGTGCAAAGATGTGCAGTGCAAGAATGTTATTGGCCAATTATCGCTAAATATATTAAATGCCCTACTTTGACTCTAATGCAGCTTGCTGTCTCTCTCTGTACAGTCACTCTGACGTCTTTGCCAAGTCCCGCCCACAGCACTCTGTGATTGGTTACATTCACGATGACTGAAAGCTATTGTTTACGCAGAAGGACAGATGAGTGCATTTGCAGAGTGGAGCAGCTCCAGTGAGTTGGTGAAGTTGTGTTGGGAAGATGAGGTAGCAGATGTTGCTGAGGTTGTGATAAACAAACACAACTTTCAAAAACTGAGCACAGTACAGCAATCGCCACAAATCAGGAAATTAGGTACTTTCACAGTGGCTAAGGCTATGCTAACAGCTAGTGGCTAAGTTAGGTTACAGCCACAGATTACCCCGAAAAACAAAAAACAATAGCAAATAATGCTTTCAGATATGGGACTTCATGGGAAATGAAAATGGCAAAACAGTGGCAAAATACCGAAACAGAGAAGAACAACAGGTAGAGCTGCAGGAGACAAACTGTTGTTGATCTCAATCAGTCAATCGCATAGTCAACAGAGCAGATCATAGTCACGTCATGTGATGCTCAGACGTCATCACTTGTATTTCTAATGTACATATTTACTTATGGAATCCTTATTAATGATGTAATCTAGTTATAAATGACAGGTCCGCTGCTATCACATGCTGTTAATATCTGAGATTTATTGTGTATCACTTTAAAATATTGGTTGTCTGCCTTTCTTGATTACTTGTAATCAATATCAACATCAGCCCTGAAAAAAACATTTTGATCGATCCTGAGAATGGATGAGTATTTCACAATAATGATGTATTTTCAAACATGGAAACAAAATGAACCCTGGTTCAGTGATTCTGATGAATCACAGATTTTACTGGTGCACACAGAAGGACTCTTCCATCATCCTTCTGTGACTGTGAAGCTCTGTGAGCATCTCAGCTACCACCTGACCAAAGCTCAGATGAAGGAGTTTGTGTTTGTGTTTCTCCCGGCTAGTCCCTTCTGGAAGGAGGCAATTGCAAGTCCTCGTCTCTTAAACAGTCCAATCAGGTACAAGGGCGTCGTCACTCACGACGGGTGAGTGTCTGTCACTGCCTGTAGTGTCACATCTGTGAACCCACCGCTGAAACTTTGCTGCCGCGGTGCAAAGTTTGGCCTCCTCATTTAACCAAGGAACATACTTTTTATCACAGCATCCTCCTCGACAAGCCATTTCTCTGACCACCACCATCGTATGAGTATCCTCCTCTTAACACTGCTTTTCCCTGTGTCGTGTCTCATGTTTTTATTGTTGTGTTTGTGTCTCTTATTGTTCTCTATGTTAAATGTAAACAAACTAGCCATCACTGAGCTTATTGTTAGGTAATTACAGCCTTAGTCCTCAGTGTGCAGATGCAGATTTACTTTGTGCATTTCTAAAGATGAAATTGGTTGATTTAATTATGAATATCTTCACCTTGTCTTAAATGAAGGATGAACCACATGTATCGAACCTCAAATTTAGTATGTTATATTCATATTATTTTCTGCCAAAAAAATCTACTTCCCATATGTATATACAAAAAGTACACTGAGCAACTTGACAGCTTTCTGTGATGCAAAATGATGATTATATGACTTTAATGTTATGTCTGTTTTTTCTTTGATACATGTATAGCTACTTCCAGGAATTTGCTTGAATGAAATATGATTTTATACGTTTTGTTTCCGATGATGTGTGGCTCCTACAAATAATCAGAGGAAGGAGTCGATATCACACGAGGTGGAGGAGGCTTTAATTTATATGTGATCTCTGATGTGGATCTCAGAATGTCCATATTTCATTCTCATATTGTAGAATAAAATCAGATGGCGTCATGAGTTTCCACCAAAGTTGACAGAGAATAAATATTTCCCTTGTCACCTCCTCTCATGCCATGTCACCACGATCCTGTATCACTGTGTTCATCTTGTGCCTCTATTTTTGCCACACAGGTCCAAATGATTTATCTGTTTTTGTGTGGGCAGCGATAGTTGTCATGACATTAGTGTTAGAGCCATCCAGTCCAACCTTGAGCTGATTTGTGAGAAGTGATTTAACTTTGGGACAGAAAAGCTGCTTTTGAAGGCCACTCTCTGTTTCCTCGGCTGTAATCAGTCAGCTGCTGGAGGAGTTCGGCCCCGGGCCCCTGACACTTGCTGCACATGTGTCATCAGTCACCGACGCCTCAGCTTCAGCCCATTTTTAACCGCTGCTGTCTGTCGTTCCTAGGTCGACTCCCAGGGGAACATTTTGCTGACAACCTTGGAGATGCACAACGAGGTGGGAGGGAACGAGATCACAACCACCGTCAGCGAGACTCACAACTCCTCTTCCATGGTGTTCGACAACTCGGGGGTCCAGTACAGGAAGCCGAGTGCACCGCGAGAGTCGGGCCGCCTCAGCTTGGAAAGGAACGCACATCTTAAGAAAACCCGCCTGCGGAGACGATCCTCGCAGCTCAAAATCAAAATCCCCGACCTCACCGACGTGAACGCCATTGACAGATGGTCACGGATTATATTCCCCTTCACCTTCTCCCTCTTCAACCTCATCTACTGGCTTTATTACGTCAATTAACACATTTGTGTTTTTTTAAACCCATCTCTGACTCATTCTGGTTTCTGAATGAGAGCCTTGTTTGTGACGAACCTGACACTGTAACATTTTTTTTAATCAGAGTGACTGCAGACTTTGACACTCAGACGGTGCACAGTCATAGGGATTAATCTACAGAACATGTGTTTTACAAAGACTCGCATGTACAGACAGTAACTCTCTGCTCCAACCCCTGTGAACTCCTGAGACAACGATCTCATGGGTTGAAACACGCACTCTCTGCAGTGTTATATCTCCAGCTGTTTACACTTCTTCACATCAGCTCTTAGATCTGTCCCCAGAACTCCAGAATATAATGTGGTCACATTATTACAGCTTAGTGCGAATGACAAGTATTCATAGTATTACTGCAGCTCTAATCTAGTCCATCAACGTGCACGGGAACATACATGGACAAACACAATGTGTACATCTATGCTAAAATCTGACTTAATGATCTGGAAATGATTTATAATGACTGTGTTTACATGCGCATTAGTGTCCCTATTATGAGGTTTCTCACAGTTTTGATCATATTTAGGATGTGGCATTTACATAAAACAGGGAAAAGTGGTTCTTCATACCCTGTATACGTGATAAATAATATCCTGGTTACTACATGCTTTTAGCGCAGACACCTGTGAGGTTTACAACACAAACCATCAGTTTAATTGACATTCCTGTTATTATTAGCCTAATCTTATTATATATTCTATAATTATTTGACTATGGCGTTTGCCAACACTCATGCAAACACAGTCTATGAAGCCAGACTTGAAGGGGTAGTTCTGATTTCTGGAAAAAACATGCTTATTTGCTTTGTTTTGTGAGAATTAATTGAGAAGATCAATACCCCTCTCATGTCTGTCTCTTAAATCTGGAGCTACAGCCAGCAGCTGGTTAGCTTAGCATAAAGAAACCGCTGAGCAGATTTTCCAAAATCTTGAACTTATCCTTTAATTTGCCTCGGAGTCGATGCCACCGGCTGTTTTCTCACTGTGACCTTGCTCCTGTGATTAACCAAACACTGTGCAACGATGTCAGAAAGTCTTTCAAAGCCCAGTTTTAATCAACAAGTGAATCCATACCAGCATTTTATAAAATCATCATTCGTTGCCTTTACTTAAAGGAATACTTTGGGATTTTTTTTCTCATTAGCTTTCGTTCCAAAAAGAAGATTGATACCACTCTCCTTTCTGTACGCTGAATATCAAGCTAAAGCTAGCAGCGGATTAACTTAACACAATTGGAACCTCTGATGCTAACTAACACATTATATCAACTAGCACGTGTTGAATAGAAGAAAAATTGTGTTTTGAGGTGATTACAAACTACTTTTTTCTTCTCCTCTGCTACACTGGAGACAAATAATATTGAATATATTCAACAAAAAAGTTGTGGTGCAATAATGTTTGAAAACCCCGCAGTGAGCCCTTATGATTCAGTTATGATGAAACTTTATTGGTCCTCATCAGCATTTACATTATTCTGAAAAGCACCACTGTGCATGAATTCTTTTAATTATATTTTAATGCTCATACTTTGTTGTCATTTGAGTCAAATTTATGTAAGTACAAGATCCAAGAACTTCGACCATCACTGAAATTAAAAACAACATTATGCCAAGCCATGGTTATTTATATAGCACTTTTTAAACAAATGTTCAGGTAATCTCTGTTAGAGAAATGAGATAGCTACATATTTACCGAACAACTTTATACATTAAAGACCCTAAAGTAAGAAAGTATGTATGTGAATTTACTGGACCAACCCTATAATTAAAAGGTCTTTGTAAACTGTACAGCTGACATTTCAATAGCCAGGTTAGATATTTCATATTTTAATGCTAAGCTACGCTAACTGTCTGGTAGCTATAACTTGGTATCAAAGTGGTTTCAGTCTTTTCATTTTACTCACAACAACAATGTACATGCATTCAAGTATTTCCAAAATAACATCCTATTTCTTTGTCATTTACAGTGACCCATTTGCTTTTACTTTTTAAAAACATGCAGCCGACAACAAGCGGACAGATTATGTGTCAGTAGAGCTGCAACTAACAAATTTCGCAAATAGTTGATTATCAAAATAGCTGCTGCTTAATTTAAAGGCAACGAATCGGCTGATTGATTAATCGTTGTGGCTCTATGTGGCACATGACATCAGCGCAAACATTCCCAGGCTTTTATTGTAAACTTGTACACTATCTGTTCAGATTACACTATTTCACTGTTGTTGTGCTTTCATGACTGCCATCACGATATTTTACTGAGTTTGTAAAACACATATACAACACAGCAAAACTTTTAAGGCAACTTCCTGTTTCCCTCCAGACTGCATGTTGTGAGAGGGCCGAGTCGTCGCTGCATCTCCAGGTTTCTCGCTCCTCTCTGGGGTTTGATGTACATACTGTAACTCTGCACACGTTCTCTCAGCTCACGTTTACTACATGGCTACACGTTGTCAACAGTGTTTTGCTCAGTGATTTCTGGAACTTGCTGTTTTGTTTTGTTAGTCTTTACACAACATTATAATTTCCTATTTGTGAATGAAAATATAAAACACAAAGTCACAGCTTGTGATTATTTCCTTTCTTTCTAAGAGGTAGAACAAGAGATCCTCCCAGTGAGGAAGGGAGGGATGTAGTATGTCAGAAAAAAAACAACATAAAAAACACAACTGCTGGCAACTCGACACGCACCATCTGCACTGCCTGGTTGAGCGACTTGCAGGCGTGGGAGTGACAACACCTGCCAGAAGTCGACGCCGCTCAGCGACACCCGCGAGCCTGATGGAGCTCAACGTCTCCGACAGAAACGATGCATATCTGATGTCCCAGCAGCACTTTCTCAATGAATGGAAACGCTTTGAAATATTTACTGCACTTGATTTCCCCCATGTTCCTTTAAAATCACTTTAACCCTCCTGTTGTCGTCATTTACGAGCACCAAAAAATGTTTCCTTGTCTGAAAAAAATCCAAAAATTCAGCAAAAAAATTCCCCAATTTTCTGAAAATTTGCAAAACCTTCAGGAAGGAAATTCCAATAATTCCTTAAAAATTTCCCTTAAAAGTTTTTTTTTTTTTAAATCCCCCTAATTTGGCAAGAAAATTCTTGTCAATATTTTCAAAAAATTTGTAAAAATCCTCCAAAAAAATCCTAAAAATATCTAAAGTGATTACAAATTTATTATTTAAGAACATTCACATAAAAATCAACCAAAATCCAGCGAATTTCATTGGATTTTGGTTGATTTTTATGTGAATGTTCTTAAGAAACATTTTTAACATTTTTTTTTCGCCAAAAATATTCAAAGATTTCCCAAAAATGTTGAAAATGTGGACATCAATATATCAATATATGTTTTCCCCACATTTTCAAACTTTAAAACGGGTCAATTTTGACTCGCAGGACGACACGAGGGTTAATGTTGCTTTATTCTACCTACTCTGCAGACGTTTAGGTAACTGGCTGACAAAACATGAGAGTGAACAGGTAAGTCTGTCTAATTTAGCATTTATAAGCAGTAAGCAAAGACTAGTTATGAAGTTCAGATTTGTTTATTTGTCAAACTATGTAGTCAAATGTACTGAATAATAAGAACCAGTCAACTCAGTAGACAAACTACAAACACTGGAGAAACAGAAAATGCAAAATATTGCCAAAAGTGCCAAAAATAGGAAAAATCTAAAGATTTAGAAAAGAATTTGTCTATATGCTTGTGCAGGGTCCAGCCAGCGAGTCTTTGCTGCCCTTTGTAGGAAAACACAGCTAATCCAATGCATCTGCTGTCAAATACAGGTAGAATGTGAGCAGTTAATGTTTTAAATGCTGCACCTAACTATTGTTTTTATTTATTTGCGAGAATATTTCTTTTGATTTACTTTAATTCATTGTACTTTTCTTTTTATAGGTTGCAGCCAGTTGCACTCGTGTTGTTACTGTTTTGTATTTCTTGTTTTGACTGTACCAAACTTGTACTGAACCATGCTCTCAAAACTACGGTACACAGCAAACTACGATTTTTGTGTAACTTTACACTTCTAGTAGATTTGGGCAGACAGTAGAACTGATCCAATCTAGCACCAACCATCAGGGAAAGAAATAATATGAAGTCACCCTGATAATTCCTGCTTCAAAGTTCAAATTTTATGCAATGAAATCATTTCCAAAGCGTAGAGGTACGATAATCAAACATATATTTTTAAAAAAGTTGTTTAGAACAGGGAAGGGAACTTTAACACATTGTTCTTTTCATTAAATCGGTAGTTTTCCAATAGCTTTGCACTGAGATATGACGTGTCCGTGATTACATTTCTTCTTGTGTACTACATGACCATGTGACCAAACAGCACAGTGACTACTGTAACCCTATAAATAAGCCGACTGACTGATTACAAGTTTGTAGACACCTGTGATGCTAATTAGAGGACACACCTTGATTGAACATGTCCCTATGGTCACATTATTTTCAGTCTTTTCTAGGGGTACCATCATTTTTGTCCAGGTCTGTTTCATGAGTTTATTTTTTAAAATAATTCTGTTGAACCACAGTTCAAAAGCAATGTCTGATTTTCACTGGTTAATTTTCATAGAATTTTTATTTATTAATACTTTTGTCAAATTCAAATTATTTCTGTGACCATTGTGGGTTTTAGTTTCATTAACCGAGGGGTACCAACAATTTTGTCCATGTGTGTATTATTCTGGTGTCCACACACTTGTAACAACCATGTAAAACAGAAAAGAAGCTTTGATCTACTGCTGAAAAGTCAGTAGAATCATAAATGTCTGGACAAAAATTCATGCCATTATATGAAATAGTTGTTGATATTCCAAAGTGCTGATGCGGCTAAAAAATCCACCTGAAGTCTACTGTACTTACTGCTCACATTTTATGCTTATTTGCTGTTGCAGTGCAATAAAGTCAGAGCATAAATGATCTGCAGCCGTAGATAAACGAAGCTGGACGAGGTATTTCTCCTGTAGATCCTCGTCAGCAGAAACAGCCACAACAACCACCAGAACGCAGAAACTGTTTTACTGTGTGAGCACCAGCACTGACGAGTCTCAAACGAACAACGCTTGCATCATTTTCATAACCTGTAAGACGACTGTGAGCTCTAATCATTCATTAATCGTCTGCATTCATCATTTAGCTCCACATCCTCTCTCTGCTCCATTATGTTCCCACTAACGTTACTCATTCTAATCTCATTTCTGTCACTGGGCCTGTTTGTTCCTTATTCCCGGCTCGTGTCAGAGCAGTGATCGGTGTACTGGAGGATAAATGGATCGCAGGATTCGGCTGCAGGATAAGCCGGAGCTGCAATAATTCAATCCGCAATCCGCCGCTGATTGATAGCGGTGCACTTCAGACAAATGAACAGCAGGTGTGTGTCTGGCTGTGTGCTGCACATTATGATGATGTGACACACAAGCGGCAGATTTTAGGCCTGAAATTTCTCTCTCCTACATTATGGTGGAGTGTGAGCTGTGCAGCCTGCGGTCGCCTGCTCTGATTAAATGGCTCTGTTCTGGTGACACATGAGATTAATCAAACCACTGGAACTGGTCCGGGCTGAAATGACTCATAATGACTGAATGAAAGTAGGATGTTGTACAGTTAGCAGCGGCCCGTCTCTCCTGAACATGCAGGGGTGTTTTATATGTTAGCCATGTTTCCTTACAGCGGTCATGTGAATTTGAAACAAACTTTAGAAATGTCGAGAATGAAATAAGGCCCGTTTCTCCACACTGTTGAGTGAATAAACTCCATCAGAAGGTGGTGATAAATGCTACATTAGCTGTGTTATTAACCCTCACGTTGTCCTGCAGGTCAAACTGACCCGTTTTAAAATTTGAAAATGTGATCTACGTCATTCTGAGTGGTTCAATCTTCATACAAGATTTCTAGAAAGGACAATGTACCTTCATGAACAGATGTTAACTTGCACTTGTAAAGGCTGTGTCTAGCATGGCAGTCTTAAGTTTCCATTTATTCTTTTTGCAATGAATTCTCTATGATGGACTTCGCTCTTTTATAGATTTATTGAAGGTCTTCTAGAAATACGACAAAATCTGGTGGGTCAAAAATATACACACGGCAATGCTAATATTTGATTAAACTTCCTTCTGGTCATTTTCATCCCAATGAGGTGCTTTTGGTAGCCAGACACAAACTTCTGGTTACATCTTTGACCACAGTTCTTGGCAGAACTGGTGCAGTTCAATTAAATGTGTTGCTTTTCAACGATTCCATCAAATTCATATTGAAAAACTGGAAACTCAAGACTGCAATGAAATACATTGTCTTTACAAGTGTATGAAAACTTTTGTTCATGACTGTAGATATCTTGAATGGAGGGGAATTAAAGATACCTTGAACCAGAATTATGACTAGTCCCAGTTAAACTACAGATATCTGAAACTGAAATTACAACTAGTCATCATTCAGCTGCAAAAATCTGCAGCTGCGTTGTAGATATCTGTAATGACGAACACATGAATGGTAAAGGAGATTGGAATGATATGAAGAACGTCATCGTAGATATCTGAAGTGTTACTGCCGGCTCACTTTCCTTCTTACAGTGTCCATCACTTTCTTTAAATTCAATTTAATCATGTCAAAGTGAGCTGAAAGTGAGTTATAATTAGAAACTGTAACTAACAAACTCCTCCAGCTCTGTTCCCCATAAGCAGACGTCCTTGCTGTTTGTAAGAAGTGACAGTAGCACAAATAACATCTGTTTTTTAAAGTAAACCTTTAAAGCTTTTTGTTCAGACCTTAATTTAAAGCACAGAACAGGCCTTGGGGAAAAAAAACAACAAAAAATCATCAGCCCACTGCAGCACGATGACAATGAAACTGAAATAAAGTTGCCACATGAAAGCGGGCGTTGCTGTATATTCAGAGATGACAACTTTTAGAGAAACAAAAAGCTTCCTGTGTGATAGAATCCCTGAGGATGCTGGACTGTAAATGCGGCGCAACAAACAGCGCTTTGAGGATTTGACTGTATAATTAGGGTTTTTACAGGGAAGCTGTCAGATGGGTGGGTGAGAGAGAGAGAGAGTGTCAGTCGTAAAAAATTATAGATTTGTTCAGTAATTGGCATGTAAATGAGGGATCAGATGGTACAAGACTAGGAGAAGAGAGCGCTACTCGGGGAATCTTAAATGGACAGTGAGATATTTTTAACTGTTAGATCAGAACATAATGCTGGAGATTAAAGAAAACATTGTTGGAATGAAACAAAAAAAAAATCTCACCTCTGTGTCTTCAGATTAAAGATAATGAACCTCGAGGTGTTTGCAATAAAGGAAACAAATCAGACACTTGATTGGGCTTCTTTGGGACGATAATTAGACCGAGGCAATAATACGTTTCTGGGCGTAATGAGACAGACAGTTGGAATATCTGTACAGCCGCACAGGATAATGAATCTAAATGAGTGATATTAAAACTGGAGGCGGCAGAAACAACAACAGCAGCTGCCGTTAGAGACAGAAAATCCCCCCAAAGAGCAGCCGGACAATAACCAGGAGCCAAAGCTGCAGCCACAAATTGGTTCTCCAGGTTCATCAGAGAAGCTCTTCATCAAGCAGCCGAGGAGATTTATCACCAGCAGCCGCTTTCTGCATGTTCACCGGAGTGTTTTACACAGAAAAAGGCAACTTTTTAGAACTCTATAGTTAAAATTTGGCACAACTGCTTCACCAGATTGATCGGTTTTAGATGGAACTCTGCTCGGCCTGCACGCTTTTCTTCTCAGTTGTCTTAGAGTGATTGAAAGGCAGTTTATAAAGTCCAACTGCACAGCTTTGAAAGATCTTATTGTGCATGACTGTATATTTAGGCTCCTTCAGCATACAGCTTTAAATGATGTCCATCAAAAGGAGAATGACACAAACACTTATAATTCCTTTGTCCAATTAATTAATTAATTTTCATGTTCTGTTTTAAAGTAGTGCCACGGTCTTCTTGTTTTTTTCTTGCTTTTCCCCTCACATCTCCTGTGCATCTCTTCCTGTCACCTTTTCTCATTTGTTAACTTCTACATCCACGATTCCTCTCTTGTCTCTTGGAGTCTTCGTTCCTCCCACCTGACATATGAGCAGAGGAGGTGAGGAAGAGATACGTCAATTAAATGTGACACGTGTCACAGCTGCATCATCTGTCTGTGGTTTTGTTTCAACCTGCTGCTGTTTTATGATCTCTGTCAGATGTCACAACAGTGTTCATGACAGCTTACAGTCTTAGTTGCTATTAATTCAATTCATATCGTGACAGGAATAAGATGAGACAGAATTTTATTAATCCCCAAGGAAATTCTTGTGCCAGATGTTGCCAAGAAGAAAATGACACAACATGAGAATAAATGCAGTGAATAATGGAAAAGCGATAATATACAAGTATGATACAATACTAAAAACAAGAAAAGCACTCAGACAGTGCAGTACTCTGCCAAGGCTGCTCAGTCGTTGTATAAAGTCCCGATAGGTCCGCAATGGTTGATCTGTAGTAGCATCGTAATCGTGTGATCGTCAGCAAGCAGCTGATATGGTTACAGTGACGCTGTCGCTACCCTGCAATGATACAGAAATCTGCCCAAATCTGATCACTTGGTCCTTGTGTCATTTCTGACCTTCCCTGAAAATTTCATCCAATCATCATCATTGTGTTTTGAGTAATGTTGTGCACAGACAGACAAACAGACGGATTCACGTACGCCGATCATTACTTAGCTCCGCCGCATTCCTTGGCAGAGTAATAAAAATAAATAAGATAACATGACTAGAATAGAAAAATGGTAAGTAATACATAGTAAGGAATATAATAAGTAATAAATGGTGATGATACTGAATAGAAGGGAAGTAATATTGCAGATTACAGAAATGTTGCACCTGAAAAAAGCAATATTTTATTTATTTCATGTGCAGATGTCGTATTTTTTACTCTGCCAAGGAACACGGCGGAGTTACGTGACAATCGGTGTACGTTTGTCTATGCACAACATTACTCATTATTTGTGTATCGTTAAGAGATAGCGGCATGGCGTCATTCATCTAGACTGCAGCAGGTCTGCACCTGATGTCCCACAACAGCCAGGTCAGATATCACATCTTCTATCTGCTGCAAAAACAGCAGTGCTGTTGTGCTGCAAACTGAACATCTATGAACCTGTAGGAAATGCCACTACCTATTGAGAATTAATTCATTTCTTCTTATGTACAGGTTCAGCCACACAGGTGACCTCCAGCTACACTGAAATTAGAAGCAAAGGATGTTTTATTTATTGTTAAAGCACTGACTTTCTTTTACTGGTGTTCTTTCATTATTTCACAGTTCATCTGGTTTACATGAAATACTGCAGTTATTCTGCACAGTCTTATATACACTTGAGTCAAAGCTACATTACATACAGAATGCTAAATAACAATAAAAACTATTTTAAATCGAGTTTTTAGAAGAATAAGGTATCAGTTTAGCACTCGAGGCCTCATGTTGGTGAAACTCTGCACATCACATTATTCATGCAAACACCAGTACAGATGTGTGGCCCTGCCTCATCCCCACAACATCCCACTGAGCTGACAAGAAAAATAAACTGCAGTGACAAATGTACAGCAGATTCACTGTAACACCGTCAGGCTGGTTACAGCGAAGCACCTGAACTCATCACTTTTATGAGCTCACCTCAGCTGCTGCTAGAGTGCAGAGCTGCTCACCAGCTGGGCTGCAGCGAGTCCAGATGGTTCTGCTGCATTCACACCAGACAGATAGCCACGCAGCGTAATAGATGCACAGAGAATGAAGCGGTTCAAAATCAGTTTTCAGCTCGTAAATGTCTTTTATTATCGTGCAAATTGGTGCAAAGCAAAATATATTGTCTTATGTCCAGTAGCTTCTTTCTAGCAGCAAGTAAATGAAAATGATTTCTCAATCAGGTTTTTTTTTGTTTGTTTCTGATAACATGTTTAATGTGAATATTAGTGAAGTTGTAGCCCTCATTTGTCCTCACTGTTGCTAAAATATTTATATCGACAGGGTTGAATCACATGTGGTTCCACTTCCACACTGGTCACTTGTTCAGTTACATATAGCATCTATTTAGTTTTAGTGATACGTTTGGACTGAGAATGAGTCTATTCATCGTTTTTAGCGAAAGTCCCGTCTGTGGTTGCAGATGACACTTAATGCATGGTGGTGGCATCATCATTTCAACTGAATTTCTGAACAAGATCATCAAACAAACAAACAAACAGCACATGAATGTTTGCCTGAGAGTAAAAAGATAAAAAGTCAGTGCTCAACTGGAATTATTTTCCTGAAGAATAAAAACAAAAGTTGAGTGAATCAGAGTGTTAAAGATTCACAGTTCACAGTGGTCTCCGTTGGTTGCCATCTTTAATGGATGAATGAATGGTAAATATCGCTGCTAAACAGATTAGCATTTAACTTAAAGCACCTAAGTGTCTCAGTAGTCTTACAATCCTCCATAAGAATCAGTTTTTATAGCTTATGAACAAAATCTGTCATTTTCTTCCACACACCAGGCTCCATATTAAGCAGTAAGGAAATATCACTTCACCAAATATTCTATTTCATATCGTAAATAACTTAAAAATCACAGGACTATTGTCTTGATTTTGTTGTCTATTGATGAGTTCATTGTATTCCACATCTTCACACTGCAAGATTCAAGCCATCACGTCCGAGCAAAATGTAAACTTGCAGCTTTTCTTATATTTTATTCTAGTATCAGCTGAAAAATGAAAGTGAAATGGTGTGGAATTAGACATGCAGGGTTCGTGTTTGTGAGCACGAAAACCAAATATCAGTGGTTTTCAAGCTGCCGTCAAATACAAGGCTGAGATGAAAAAGGCTTCGGTAAGCAGTTGGTTCGCTCCAGAAAACTCACCATTATTAGTTCAAGGTCAGCAACCAGCGCAAGAACTGGACTAGATGTTTTTAATGAATTTTACACACAGTTCAGCGACGAGGAAACATTCATTTACTGTGGAATTTTAATTAGTTTTTAATAGATTAGTAGAAAGTGGGTCTTTTCTTGCATAATTATCCTTTTATTGTTGCAAAGTGATGCTGCTGCAATGTTTCACGTGGAGCTCTGGGGTGTTTCCAGAGAGTCCAGGCCTCTGTTTTGTTATTCTTCTCTCAGATTGATTGGATGTCTCTGAGTGGAGCCTTTTTGGACTTGACTGTGCTCCGTCAGCAGGTCTCAGCTCTTCACTGCATCCTCTCCATCTCCATCTCAGCCACGTTTAATGATACACTCATTATTACAATCAGCAGTAATGAGCAGCTCTGAGTGTGTGTTGTCTAGACGTTTAGGTGTGTGTGTGTGTATGTGTGTGTGTGCTGGTAGAAGGTAATAGAAATGTGATTCATCAAATGCTCCATAAAGTGCAGCAACATACTATAATAAGTTCAAATATTTTCAGTATTTGTTCATAAAAGCTGCTTCAGCTCACTGGGATGAATATTAACGTACCAAACACACAAATACACTTTACATTTACTTAACTCTAATAAATATCTCTCTGGTTGTTAATTTAACCTGTAAAAACTCACCTCTGTGTATCAAAGTTACAGATTTAGGAGTGTTTGTCATTACAGTAATCCCTTCCGTCCACTGGTGTAGATGTAAACCATTGCTTCCTCTAGAACAGGAGTGTTAAACATACGGCCTGCGGGTCAAAATCGGCCTGCCAGAGGGATCAATCCGGCCCGCAGTATGACTTTGTAAAGTCTAAAAATTACAGACATGACATTAACTGCAAACTGTAAATTTGTCAAACTATAAATTCAAAATAATTTCTAGATCATGACAAATTGTTTTGATCATAAAGGAAAATACTAGAATGTTCATTGTTATTTTGTTGTTTTGTATCTCATTTTTGTCATATTTTGTCTTGTTTTTGTTGTTTTTTGTGTTTTTTTTGTCTGACTTTTGTCATTTATCTCATGTTTGTTGTTTTGATTGTCATTTTGTGTTTCCTTTTTGTCTTTTTTCTTCCCCTTTCCTTTCCTTTTCTTCTCTTCCCCTCCTCTTCTCACAAAAAAAAAATAATTTTACAAGCTCTGAAACTGAAAAAGGAATAGGCTGAAGCTGAGGCTTATTTTGCCACAACAGACCATTACCTGTGGTACATGTCCTTTATTTGTAGGTTAATATTAACTGTCAGTGTCAGCAGCTCTCCAGTGCATTCTGTTAGCGTCACACTGTGCTTTGAATGATGGGACATCACTTTAGCTGCTCCTCATTTGCATTGAGTCAAGGTTTGGGCTGCTTTATGCAAATCATCTAAAGGGCATCTAAAGCAACTTGTCCTCTCTGGAAACTTTAAAACTGACTGTGGTTGACCTAAAATGAAGACAGATTCAGCAACTGCAGAAACACATTTCAGTGAACTGTTCATGTAAGAGAATATAAAGTTTCTGAAGCTGCCATGTTGGTCTTTTAAGAAATCCAGTTGTACAATGCCATCAAGTAAAGCATTCGTCCAATCAGGTGCAGCCAGCGTCTGCAGGGTTGTAGGAGGGTGGAGTCTTTCATGTTTCCTGTTTCAGCGAAGGAGAGAATCTGTCAATCTTCTGCTGAATCACACGTTTATCAAGTGTCCAATGCAGGGAAGCACCAAGACCCTTCATGTCCAAAATATCCTGTATCCCCATCCTGGAATCTGGCTTAAAGTGCTGCAGTGTTTGCTGGTATGCTTAGGTCCTGAGTGTCGTGCAGACAGACTTGTTGTCTTCCGTTTCCTTTTTCATGTTTTTGCTTTTTTCCAATGTCGTCTCTGATGACTGGGGTCACCCTGGGATTTCTGTACATCTAAGTTACTCGCAGTCGTGAAAACAAAACACTGACTCTGGCAAAAAATGCAGGAACGTAACATTTTTGTGTTCTTAAACTTGTCATCATCGTGCCTAAAAGTTGTGAAACAGAACTGTTACAACCTGCAGGAGGTAAAAAACCCCATACCAAGTTTCCATCATGCAAAGATCTCCAGAATGAAGGCGACCAGGGGAAGGTAGTCGATAGGCTGAACCTCATTTACCTGCCTACATATTCAGATATGAGGGTTTAATATGCAGTAATATAGGTTACTGCACCACTGTCTGTTGTCTGTAACACTGTGATCCAACCACTGGTGTTTGTGGACTTTTCAAATGTCACTTATGCTTGTTGGAAAATATTCAAGTTTTAATTTATATGCAGTTGTAGGTCGACTGAGTTTGGTCAGTTGACAGAGGACAATTTGACAACCCCATGTTGTTTTGTACTGAGATGACCCTAATGTGTTGATTGCAGTTTTATTTTGAGCTACTTTTCTGTTTCAGAAGGTTGTACTTCCGTCTTTGTCTTGTTCTCGTCTCTGATTGTCCCTGATTGCTTCCACCTTGTCCTAATTACCTCAGTGTGTTCATCCTGTCCTCTGTTAGTTCGTCTGTTCTCATGCCTGTTTTTCTGTTGTTCCCTGACTTTTGGTTTCTCCTTTTCTTCTGTTAAATGATCTCCTGTTAGACTTTAATACAGACTTTAACTACCAGACTCCTGCAGCCTCTTTTGTGATTCATTACAGTAAGTTCCATTCAAGTTCACCGTAGTTTGTTTTACCTGACATACCCAAAATGTGTTGCAACACTTCTCTCTGTCATTCAAACTGAGGTAGTGGGTGACGCCATTCACGACCAAGATCTCAAATTCAGTGTTTATATCTTATATTTGGGCTACTTTTTTTTGCAGTGTACAAGACAAATCACCAGTTTTGCTGTTAACCACGTGCAAGTTCTTGAGTCTTCATGCACTTATCAAGACCGTACCTCAGAGTCCGTGCATCTGTTGATGCAAACATCAGGATTGGATTCTCTTGTGACTCTCGTAAGAATCCATCTGTCTCCTAAAGTTCTGAGTCTGAGTCTGAGGCTGTGTGTCGGCAGTTTGTGTGCAGAACCTGAGAATTCAGGTGAACGCAGCAATTGTACAGTTACCTCATTAATTTAAAGGCTTTCTGGGCATCATGCCAGCGTCAGTGGAGTGTGCCAAGGTTGAGGAGCATCATAGACTACTATTATTCAGAGATGTTACAGTGATCTCCAGTATGCTTCATTACATGCAGGGTTAGAGGTGACTGTTGAACAGGGACGACTCTGCTCCGTTGGCTGACTTTTGCAATGTTCGTATCTGCAGGGCTTTAAAACCGTCCTGTTATCTGCTCACACACCTGAACTGAGACGCAGCGTGTTATTCATTTATATTTTGCCTTTACTGGTTTTTATATTTTGATTTTTTTAAACTTTAAGGCTGCATCATCCAGTACTTTACTCAAGCTGTATTAGCAACTCTGGTTAAAGGATGAAACAGCAACGTACCAGTCATTTCTTTTACATTTAAAATGCTATATTTAAATTTTCATGTGTAATATTATTTCCCTACTTCAGAATAACATTACTTCTTACTTTCTATTTTAGTCTTACATCAGCTTATTTTTAATTTTAGTCATGTTTCATACTTACATATATTTTGTTATGTATCTTTTTTCTTTTAGGGACTGTTTTTTTTTATTTTTTAGCGATGTCTATCATAGACATTTCCTTCAGGAATAACAAAGTTCTATATTATCTTAATTTGCACGGTACAGTCAACATCGATAGCCATTTGTATCGACAAGACTTGAATTCAGATTTGAATGTGGAATTTATGTTGTTTCAGCTTAGAGAAAACATTCATTTTAGGTGAATGTTTTAGATTTTTTTTCAATCATGCATTATGTTCAATAAAAATGCATTTTTTTCCATCTGTGCAAACTAACTAGGAAGTGGTTAATGTCAGGGAAACTTGGTACATAAAGTTAGAAAGAAAAATAGAACAGGGCTGAAATGGAGTTTTAGTGAATAAAGCAACATGTTTCAGTGGATTCATTTCTATATAGTCCATTAATTATTTTTATTCATTTTACTGAGCTATATTTATTTGATATTTGTTTAATATTTTATTAATGCTTCTTTTCATGTTTTTATTTCATTGTCTATTTCATTGATATAAATATGGCTCTTCTTGTCTTTGATATGTTTGCAGCCAAATCAAGCTCAAGCAGTTTATCCTCAGACGCTCTTTCAGTAAAACACTTAATGAAACAGTGATTCTGCAGTTCAGTCTATTAGTCTCTGTCAGTTTCAGTCTGAACACAAGCCAGTCCAGAGCAAACACAGCTGGAGGAACATTTACAGCCTGTAACATAAAGAACAGCTCTGAACAAAGTATCTTATAATATAATCATTTATTTTAAAGAACTTCATTTGCTCATTTATATTATTAGTTTACATTCTTTGTTACATTTTCTGCACATTCTTCAAACTACAGACTGATGCTGTAAGAATATTTGGTTCATATTGCAGGCTGTTTAATGTCTTTAAAGCCAGTGAGCAGATATTTCATGTGCAGAAATAATTGAATTTATTTCTGTGATGTTTTTTTTTTTTTTTTTTAATCAGAACATCTGCAGTCAGCACTGGAATAACAAGTTAAAAAACTCTGGCGCTGAATCAGGTCTAATATTTATGCTTTTCTCTGGAGAGTGTGTCTTGGTAATATTTATTTTATAGCTATTAAATACACTAAAGATTTACATTTATGATATTTTCTCCAACTGCCAAAACTATTTTATATCTGTTAGTTGGTAAAATAACTTGTGTTTTAATGTGTTTATAGTTCACTGGCCCCAAGAGATCTCATGCAGGAAACTTTTTTGGCTTCATCAATCATTCAGTGATTTCCATTCAAGTCAGCGGAGGCCAACTCTGACTCCGATGTCCAGATTTTATAACTATATAAACAATCTACATTTCAAACTCATCCAAAAGTCACTTTTGTAAATGTTTCACATTGACATCAACGCAGGCAACTTATTCATTAGATTCATGAGAGTAACTAACAGATCAGGCTAAACACGCTTTGGACTCTGGCGACAGGAAAGTTTACTTTTAGCTTCGGGAAAGAATCAACACACAGTAAATGTTTAGTGGCAGTGTTTGGCTTTCCAAAGGAGAATTCTAAATATTTACTGTGGATCTAAGCCTCTCACTATTTGCACTAAACGCAAACAGTTTACTGCTGATTAATTCAAACAATAAAAGCTACACTTATGATTACAAGAGCTATCTAAATGATAGGAAGAAGTTTCACTATTAGATCAGAGTGTCAGTGACTTCAAAATTCTGTTGACCCCCAGTTTATAAAGCAATTTCATGATTTCAAGTAAAGTATGCGGACTGGATGTGGAGCAGATGCTGCAACACTACATTTCTATTATAATCAATAAAAGCAGATGTAAACAGCGTGGAGGTGGTGCTACAAATGGACAAAAAAACTCAACGGACCAGTCTGTTAATATTTCTATCCAAAATGTGTGCGCAGCCCCATTACACAGAATTGGGTTATCAGGTGTATGTTTTTTGTTTTTTTTTTAAATAAACTGCAGGTACCCAGGAATTGACGGCTTTGTATCAAACAAGGTTCCACTTGTTGATTAATTTTCCACACCCTATTTCTTGTGCTTTCAGCAATCATATAATAATTTAGAGCCAAAATAATCTTACTGATTTAAAGACTAATGTAATGTTTGTGATTCTCAGATAGAACAGCAGGAAACAAGCAACGGACCAGAACGATAAGTGTCTTGTCTTCAGTAATTCATTGCCTACAAGCTACTGGTTGAAGCTGAGTAAGTCATGGAGTTTTGGTTTCATTGAGGAACACAGATATTTTTAGTTTTTTTACAGAATTTATTCAGAGCAAATAGATTATTATTGATGAGTTTTAAATGAGACAAATCGAATAGCTGTGGTATTTCATGAATTACCATGATTTAAGATATAGACTGGGTTCCCGACCAAACTGTACATCACAGATGAGCAGTTTCCTCCCCATGGGAGAGCTGAAAATCTAACCGTTCTGCAATAACATAAGATTGTAGTATATGTGGAAAAGTAGATATTGCACAAGGTTTTTAACAGTACAAAATATCTATAAATCACAGAATGTGTGAATAGATGGTGTAAATTTTGGCCGTTTTTTCAACATTGCATGTCTTCAAGTGGCTGACATCTCAGTCATTGTATGCGTTTATTTACAGAACCGTTCTGGGTGTTGTTCTTTCCTACTTGGAAGTTACAATCTCCAATCTACGGATGCTCTGCAATTTGTCGTCCCCAAAGAGCGACCTGAACTGGGCAAGAAAGCCTTTAGCTTTCTGCCACCTGATGCTTGGAATAAACTACAATCTAAACTTCAACTTCAAGCCCTTGTTACATTGAATGAGTTTAAAGCGCTGGTGAAATCATTAAAGTCTACCTTGTCTGTGTGTAAGTGTTGTACGTAGGCAAATTTTAATGCTAATTTTATCTGTTGTTTACTGTTTTTAATGTGACTATGCTGCTTGGCCAGGTCTCTGATCTCAGTGGGGCTAACCTGGTTAAATAAATGCTAAATAAAAATAAAATTCATGCCAATCAGGGTCAGCAAGAGTAAAGTGTTTTTAAGTTTTCATAGCTCCACCAAGCCGTGCATCGTCTTCTCTCTTTTCTGTGCTGTATTGATGTTAGTAAAAGTCATTTGTTCAATGCTTATTAGGTCCAACGCGACTCGTTCATTTTCAGCCACTGTGGTTTGAAGAACATTGAAGTAACTCAACACGGTGGCATAGAAACACCAAAGATTACTAGTGTTTTGGTGGTGTCAGTACAGAAAGACGCAGAAACACCAACAGACAATTCTGACAGCAGATCTGCTGTTTTCTATCACAAGTTAAGTGATCTTATACAATAAAAATTCTCCCTGGAAATAACGATTTGCCTGTGGTGAGTGTTCTGCACAAGTTTTACTACGACTACGACCTGAACTGTCCAGGAAAGTGACAACGCTCAGTGCTACATGGCTCCCTCCATGCACCCTGGAGAAGACCCACAACTCAGGAAGGCTAGTAAAAAGATTGCTGACCTGCTGGATGATGTTCTCTCCGATGAACTGAGGGACAAAGACGCTCTGCTAGCCAGGTCTATGGAGGTGGCCCACCAGCAGTCCATGAGGATTGCCTCTCTCTGTCTCTGCGGCCTTCCAGGACACGCCACGCTGGGATCCCTCCTGTCCACGGTCCTCGTCCTGCTCTACAGCCAGCGATCATGGACAGAGGTAGTGATCCGGGCAGGCAGAAGACCCAAGTCAGAGCCGTCTCGCCTCCACTCTCCCTCTAGAATCGCTTCATGGCTCTGTCGCAGATTGAAGAAAAGCCAGCTGGTGGTGAAGGCCTGAGCTCAGCTCCAGTGGTTTTCTCCGCGCCTTCCTGCTCCAACGGCCCGGCGGCTCCCCCTCCTCTGCTGGACACCGAGACGGTTGTGCACTTTGCTGGATCTGCGTCCCCGGATCAGCAGCTGACATCCCGGGCCTCGACATCTGCTTCACGCCGGAGGCTCCTAGAGGAGGCTGTGCGGAGGCGTTCTGGAGGCTTCCACTGCCCTGGAACGATCCTGGATCCTTCTCCAGACTCCTCAGTTCGAGCACCTGGCTCCAGCACACCTGCGCAGCTCACAATCTGAATTTTATTGACAATTTTAATCTCTTCTGGAACGGCCCTGGATTTGATCGACACGGCGGACTGCATCCGAGCACACCGGGCAGCTCGGTTTAACAGGTAACATTCTCCATGCGGTTCAATCAACACCTGCTGACTGATTGCCCACAGGCCACGCCCACTCACCACACACCTCACACACCTCCCCTCCGCCCACAGGACAACATCACCCACAACATCCCGACTGCAGTTTTTAACAGATCAAACAAAACTTGGACTGTTTTTAGACCAAGAACCGTGATTCCGTTAAAACGCCAGGAGGAGCGCGCGTTCTGCACGAGCATCAACATGGCCGTGCTAAACGTGCGCTCTCTTTTAAACAAAACTTTTATCACTAACGACCTGATTTTAGATAATAAATTGGATTCTGACAGAGACATGGCTTGGCACTGATGCACCTGCTGTTCTCACCGAGGCTTCCCCACCGAATTTTAACTTTTTATTCTCCACCAGACAGAGTAGAAGAGGAGGCAGAACTGCCTCCATCACTAGAAACGCTCTCACCCCAACTGAAGTATCTTTTAACAGTTACTCATCATTTGAGCATCATGCCTTTGTTTTTAGCAGCACTCAGATCCTCTGTTTAACAGTGTACAGACCACCCCATCACTCCAGCCTTTTTATCAGTGAATTTTCAGAACTTTTATCAGTCATTCACACCAAATACAACAGAATTTTAATAACTGGTGATTTTAATCTACATGTTGACAACATCTTGGACCCAATGTCCAGAGGCTTTTTAAATCTTTTAAACTGTCTTGATTTTAATCAACATGTCACACTGCCGACTCACAACAGAGGACACAACCTGGACCTGCTTCTAACCCATTGCCTGTCCATTGGTGTGTCCTCTGTTGTTGACCTGGCTGTGTCTGACCATTACTGTGTGTTTTTTAATATCACCAGTTTTAACCAGTGGGAGGCCCAGTGAGAATGGTGAGGAAACGCTACCTAACTTCTGAAGTGGCTGCAAATTTTATTGAGATTTTATGTAAGAACGATATTAGAGCCAATAAGACTGATGAGCAGAAAGACGAAGTAATCATCCAGCTGCACTTTATTTCATTAATCAATGCTCATTACTGAATATTTTGTAACTCTGCAGGAATGAATGTGAATTATTAATCCAACTCTGCTGCTAGCAGCTCAAACGTCTTATTATGGGATCAATTGTTGACTGATTTCAGTGGAGAATTCATCTCTTCGTTATTGGAGGTGGATGGTAAAGTTCTCTCAGCTTTTATACCCTTTAAAGTCAAACAGTTTCATTCTGGATGTTTGTGAATCCGAGTTTAACACAAAAGTCGCTCCACTGTTGGTTACATTCAGAGTCTCGGAGGTCCAGGAGAGCAGAAATGGCAAAATAATTTTTAGTGATTTGTGTGCAATAAGTCTTCCTCAGATCCATGAGATCAATACCTGCCCAAGAACAAACTGCTGTTAATTTGGAATTAAATATTGATTCATGTCATTCAACAATGCCATGGGAATCGGCAGCGCTCCATTTTCCATTTAAAAGCAGCAATTTACATGAGAGTAACATTTCATTTCATCATACTGCAGTGTTCAATCAGTGTATTCAGTGTGTAGCTGCACCAGGTTTTAGCCAATAGCAGGACAGCTCTGAGGATGGTAGATTTCTTCTGTTAGTCTCCAGTTTAACCCAGTCTGAAACATCTTAACAACTCGTGGACTAACTGCTGTGAAATCTGGTGCAGATATTCATAGTTTCTGAATGATTTGGATAATCTGTAATGACTTTGATGGTCCCTTCTCTGGTGAAAATCAGTTTAACTTCCATACGATGTTTTTTTATATGCTGGAAAACACATTATGGGCAAAATAAGTGAGTATTTCTTGAAACTACAGCCTCACTGGTTAAAAAACATGGTTTCAGACTTACAGAGTTTTGTATGTAAACAAACCTAAAGACCCAACGTTCAAACCAGAAACCAGTTTTAACATGTACAGCTGGATTAGTCCAGTACTGCCACTTGTCATTGTGTAGCTTAGAATAGTTTTACAGTGTAAAAACAGAGATGTAGGTGAGCTGATGTGCTGAGCTGCAGTGTGTGTGGAGAAGACACAGGAACTTTCCAGATCTTCACATTCTACAGGAAGCAACAGCATAGAGTTACATGCGAATCATTTTATGGCAGGAAGAGATTATTTTCATGGGGGAAAAAAAATCCAAAATATTTAAGTTTGATACGCAGAGTTTTTTAAAGGCTTCAACAACTATATTCTGTGGATCAAAATAGAAATACTTGTAACTAACTGCAAAACTAATGACGCTGATCGGATTGGGAAAGCATGCTAACACACTCAACTGAAAAGGGAGGTCAAGCAACAAAAGCATCCTCAGTGCTGACATGGAATTAGTCTGAAATTGTATTTGCTCGACCAGGAAGTCAACACGTTTCCACTAGAAAAGGCAGAATTTAAATCATGGGAGAATGTTTAACCCCTGAAAAAGTCCATGTTCTTTTTATACCTTCCAAATGAAGACCTTCGTAGAGAATAGTTCCTGACTTGACACACATTCTGTCTCAAATCCTGACTTTCTTCCTGTAATACAAACATCTTTAACTTATATCTGTGTATTTCTTACAGTAATATTCAGAAGATGAGGCTAATTTACAAAAAACTGAGTACAAGAATGATTATTATCTGCTTCACAGAAGGTGTCGTCCATTCTCTGCCTTAATTTTTACATCTGGCTGACGTGTTTCCACCATTCAGCCACTAATTAAGGGGTCATGTCATGGCTGCAGATTCTAGCGTATGTTAATTAAAAGCATCATACCCTCCAGCACAATGTGCCAGTTGTTTATGTGAGTTCTCTCTCGGTGTGATTTCCCAAAGCCCCACCAGCTGCACATTTCTGCAGATTTAGCAAAACTGTCTCCATTTTGCCGGGAAATCCATCAAATCAATTATTGAGTTAATTACTTTGATTTATTTGGGCCTCTGCGCAGTGAACTTCTAAACGCATTCTACATTCAAGAGGCAGTCAGCTAAATCTTTTGATAACCGGGTTATGCACACGCAGCAGAGACGCTGGTGTTTCTGAGTGTTATGGATCTCAGTGATAACAGCCAGTCTGGAGATTCTATAGCACAAAGTACAGCTGAGCCTGATAGGAATGCTGCATTGTGGCCATTTAGTCATAAGCCCAGGTGCTAAATGAAACAGTAAGAGGGAACTAAAGTGATTTTAATTCATCCTGAGGGGAGCATGAATCACAAATGTCTGTATTAAATTTAAATGCAACATATCCAATAGTTAATAAGACATTTTAAATTCTCAAACATAAACTTGATAGTGAAGTAACCAAAAAAAATGAATTCAATTTTCAATTCAATCTTATTTATATAGCACCAGTTGCAGTTCAAATTGTCTCAAGATGCTTTACAGAACCCATATGCTTGAACCTCCAGAGCAGCCCTAAGGTGACAGTGGCAAGAAAAAAACTCCGGGAAAAAATCCTGAGCAGAACATGCAGCAAACAGCCATGGGTGGGACTCGAACCCACGGCCGCTACCTCAGGGACTAGTCCACCAGTTCATGGGTTGCCTACATAACCAGTTGAACTACCGGGACACCCACAAACGCTCGATTTTTAAAATGGTATCTATGAAATTGACTGATATAACAAATACTTTCCAAGAGAATGCTTTTCTATTTAGACTAGCCGTTGAACAGTGAATTTTTTTTCCACACAGAAATTTGAGGATGTGTTTGAACAACAATGTCTCAGGAACTATTAAAGATAAAAGTCAGAAATGTTCATTGTCATATCTCATCATACCATTTAGTATAAGATCTGATCTATATGTTTTGCTTTGTATCATTGTGACATGCAGCTACACATGGCTCAGAAAATATCAGTAGTTGACGTATAACATGTTGTTGTTACTGTGAAAGTGTTAAACTAACCTTAACATATGGTTGTAGAGCCTAAATCAGACCAAATAGCAAGTAAAAATCAAAAATTAACAGGAAATGAAAAGTCCTGTTGCAGATTTTTGGTGGGAAATCCTCTAAATAGTTGTGGAGAAATGTCAATAAAAAATGTCATTCTGTTAGAGGATCAAAGTGGTGAACCGGCTGACATCCATTTAGTCCTGCTGGTACCATGGGTTTAAAGAAACTGTGCACAAACACTACATGTGCAACTGTTAGTTCATTACTATCAGTCACTGTCTAACATGTCCAAACTAAACTCAGCTCGTCTGTCCTCCATGAGACGCCGTTTTTATCTGCTAAGTTCCCACCTCTGCTCTGCTGTTTGTGTCGCATCAGTCCACATTCTCCGAGGTGCAGGCTTCATAATTAGGATGCTCAGGCGCTGCAAAGGGAGATACTAATTTTAAACTCATCTTCATCAAAATGGCAACATGTTTTTTAATTAAGCAGACCAGTATCCACTTCATGAACTCTCGGGAGAAATGCTCATTCAATGAGTTTTCTCATTAAACACCAATCAGGTTCTGCATGCTCCGTATGCAGCCGCTCGCTTACTGCTGCTGTGTTTTACGTTTGCTAATAAAGGCATGCTACTGCAGCTGTAACAGCCAGACAAACCCAAAAGACATCTCTGCCTTTATTAAAGTTAATGTCAAGCTGTTAATCAGACACCAGTGCTTGTGGGTGTGCTGCTAATGCCTGCTGGAAGCCTCCGTTTGTGATGACTTCAACACTAATTTCCAAACAAGCTTCTCCGGTTTCCGACAGCAATTTGGGGACACAGTTGGTGTAGGTGGTTGTGATGGTGGCATCCACAGATGGTGAGAGGAAGACACAGAGGATCCACTTGTTCTAAGTGGAGGAAGTAATCTACAGTTGATGTAGTGGTAGATTGTAAAGCCATAATGTGGGGTTTTCTGGGATTTTCCATTCTGTCTTTGCGCAATATAATAATCAAAAGTCACAGTAGCTTAACTGCACTTTGTACAAATGTTGAAGATTCCTACAGGATATTTATAAGTATGAGACCTTCTGTCCTTATATACACCCAGCAAAAGCTGTCCTCACACTACAGGAGTTTCTAATCCTAGCAGATTTTAATATCTAGTTGCATCACATGCATAACGATAAACTTACCTGATATTCTTCTCTGTAATTTCAAAGCTGCAAACACAAAAAAATTTAAAAAATGCACACATCAGGATATTGTTAAGATTACAGTGCCAGAAGGAGCAAACAGGGAGAAGAGCATCACCTCACATCATCTCACAGGGAAGCAAAATGGAATCTGTGTTGCAATAACTTGCTTTAATGTCATCAGTGCTTTTGTAGTAAGAAAAAACTAAACCAGGGAGCTAAAGCAAGTCTGAAAGAGAAAATGTTTGGGGAAATGGGATCACCATCAGTTGTCATCTGCCCTTTCTTACTGCTACATGTTGGGCTTCAGCACAGATCGTTTACACGTTTATTAAGCTTTTGGCTAAAGCTGGAGTGATGAGCATATAAATGATCACCTGTTATGTTCAAACCAAATTACTATACAGAGTTTCTTTCAAATTACTATAAATATCTGTAAAATAAGATTTTTTGCTAGTTTAAATACTGTGCAAAATATTGTGTTTTTATGGTCAGGCATTACAAAGGAACACTTACCATTTTTGGTATTTTTTTTATTTTTGATGTGGACATTATTTGCAGTTTTGGGCAGTTAAGGTCAACATGTAAATTAAAATGCAATCATCCGTAATTTCCCCAGAACAGAGAACACTGTTTTTAAATATCAGTAAATTGTTCAAAAACTAACAGTTAAAAACAGTTTAAAAATGCGTTCATTTTTTACAGTGTAGACTCTTGCTTGCAAGACTAGAAATTGCGTATTTTGACAGTGCAGTGTCACTACTTTTTCTGAATTAAATACGTCTGCAATACTCTGAACTAGATTGCTAAGAGTTGACCTGATTTAAACTGTCTAAATGCTCCATCCATGACACGTCTCATAATCATGCTCCTCAATCACTGAACGACTGAAATTTGATTCTCGGCCAACCAATTCCATTCAGCTTTTACACATTATGTGTTTGTTCTGAACTCTGCATATCAACCAACAACCTCCTGTATTGCAGGTCGAGCGGAGACATCAGCTGCTGGTTAGTGTAAGTTCCTTCTGTGTCTGTCAGACTTTTCCTGAAAGTGTTTGTCCAGTGTGCACACTGACTGCTACAGTCCCGGACCTGTTATCTTCATCACTAAAATTAGAATTTTGCATCTAAAATAAGCCCTGACAGGAGGTGACATGGTTCTCTTGTCCCAGATTTCATCAGTATCCAAATGAGATTTTCTCCAAACATCCTAAACACGTCAAAATACACAAACTTTTGAAAAACAGGTTCCAAATTGATCACCAGTTTACTGGGCCTGTTTAGCACGCCCATATACTACACCTTTACTGTGCATACTCTTTTATCTATTACTGGTGTTTTCTTAGCGGTCTAGTGTGCACACTTTAGGCAACTCTATTGGCAGAAATTGAGTTTAATTTTCCTAATTCTGTTTTCACTATTGCATAATCACCTGCTAATAAGAACTGCGTTTCTGTTGGCATAGAATGAGTCCTTTATATCTACAGAGACAATGATGATTCTACAGTAGCCTAGAATGGACAAACTAAGCACTGGCAGTATAGAGTGACTTTCTTGTATTTGTGTTTTTTAAAGTTGCCATCGGTTCTCCTACATATATGGAATGAGAGGGTGTGATGAGTGGTATTCAGTTGGATAGAAATAAGCGACTGAGAAGTTTTGCCAACGTAGAAGTGCCAGAAACTGCAGTTCTGCGAATGTCCACTTGAGGCTGGCTCCATAAACGAGTCAATCCCCATTGATCCTAATGCAAAAATGTCCAATTTTATAATACACATACACATATTCACAGACTTGTACCAAAAAAATTGGTCACTATAGCTAGTTTGCCTGTTCATAACTGTATGGAGGTGGATTTCTATACAACTTACCCATTTAAATTGTCTTAAGACTTAAGATTGTAGATAACCAAAGTTGAAGTCACAGAGGGTTTGTCTGCAACATCACTGCTACAAATCAAGATTTTCTACACCGCTGGCCTGGGAAACAGTACATACCTGTAGTGTCATTATTCATGATTTTGGTGATCCATAATATCTAAAATTCCTGAAGGTTACAACATAATAAGAACACTGCAAATTCAACTTTGTGTTGATTCAAATTTTTACATCCTTGTGTTGATACATCATCACGTTAGCAAGTGGCTAATTCTTAAGAATGTGACAGTGTTGGAAAGCATCAAGTATGTACTCGAGTACAATTTTGAGGTGCTTGTACTTTACTTGAATTTTTCCATGTTATTGCTATTTTATCTTTCCACTCCACTACCTCTACCTGACAGCAATGGATAGTATAGCAGGCTTTAAAATACAACACATTGTTGAAGAATAAACAACCTTTTATGTCTTCCTAAAAATGCAATGTGTAGTCAGGCCCACATCTCTCATGTGTTCGCAGCTCCACCATGTATTGATTTTTACTTTAAACTTCTCACATGGTTCCATTTCAATCAATGTTCAAATGAACCATTATTCACCTAAAATCAAAGTTTAGAGAAAAAATGCAAAATCTGGAAACACGGTTGTGTATCACAACTTTTTTTCATATTTCTTCTGTCATTAATCATGTTTGGAGCTCTCAGATTTATCTGCTGTCCCTTTATAGAAAACTATATGTAAAGCAGTTCAAACCTGCAGCAGCTACAACAGCAACATGCTGCTGACACACTGATGCTTCACTAGTAATAATATAATGTCATATATAACAATATATCAATCAGAGGGCCGAAACCAGATCTTTACTGTAATAATTTAACTACATACATGTAGGATTTTTTTATGCAGGACCTTTATTTGTAATGAAGTATTGTTAAATTGCTCTACTGGTGCTTTTACTTAACTATAGGATCTGAAAACTTGTTCCTCCACCACTGGAACATGACTGAAGCAGAATCACTGCAGAAGGACATTAAATACATGAGGGAATTTAATCATTTATCTGATTTTTCTGCAGCAGAAGTATATTTTTCTGCCAAGTGCAGTAACGGATTACCTTTGTTACAATGGCCCTGAGCCACTGTACATCATTCCTGCAGATTGATCTGCAACTTCAACAGAATCAGCAGGTTTACTCCTGGCTCACCTGGAAATCACTGGGCTCGGCAGCTATTGCTTATCTGTGTGACAAACATAATATCCATCCTGTGGATTCATTACAAGAAGAGAGTGAATAAGGTGATTTACAGCGAGTGCAGAGATGGATGTTTATTCACATTTTCTCACCTGTGAGCCTGTCCTCATCAGTCTAAATGGACATACTTTGTTTAGCTGCTAACGTTGGACTATATATTTCTAGACGCTGACATGTAAATGATGTGTAACCACTCAGTGTGAAGGACCTTTGGAGATTTTGTTTGCTTTGATTTATAGAAAAAGTTGAGTTGATTTAAGATCCATTTTGCTTCGTAAACTCCCCAATGGGTAACACACAGTTTCAAACAGGACGGCAGCTAGAAAAACTGCAAAATCTACTTTACTGCCCGAGAAAATTAGTGTTTTTAGTCATCAGACGTGAAAGAAGTTGGAGCTAATCCTGTATGTGTCTTTGCGTTTACACTGATGGCTTCCTCATGCTGTCTAAACACCTACAGATCACTTCACAAGTCCTAAACATCTCACTGTCTCTAGGCAACAGGAGGATGCTTCTCTCAGTGCACACATTGTTTGATTTCACACGGCTTCCACTCACTTTTAATTTACTTTATATCCAAATCCTTTTAATTTCTCAAGGTCGCTGCTCCATGATTGCAGAAATATAAATTGTGGCTGTTTGTGTGACCTGCAGGACTTAATGTGATGTGTAAATTTTAGTTCATATTCAGTGTGATCTTACTGGAGTTTGATCTCATACAATCTGACAGTGAAAACACCATTAAAGAATGAAAAATCATGCAAGATGTTTGCTCCATGTTTGTCGTATTGCACCTACAGTCTCCATTAACTTCTCCCTGCAGTTTAGGCATTGCAGTGGAAGGACTGATTGGAATATCATGCCCTCTTCTGGCAGGTGACAGCCGATGAACTGCAGCTGGATCACTGCACTTCATGCACAAACCTACTCTGATAGTTTCCAGCCTTGTTCTGAGCTTTTTCATTCCTGAGAGAGGATTATTTACTTGTATTTGATCTTGTACTATTTTGTTCTGCACTTGCTGTGAATATTAACCATTCTGAGCTACTTTACTCTTCTATTCCTCTGTGATTCAGGAGGAAAGATTGTATTTTTTTATTCTACCACTACTTGACCTGACAGCTGTGCCTACTTTACTGGTTAAGATTTTGTGTATATTAATCTTTTGTAAAATAGAATTTTTGCTAAACTTTAAGATGTGGTAGATGTTCAACTGAATATGATATGAGACAAGGAAATGTAGCAAATTCTTCAACCTCAATCATTTGCCTAAAAGTTTCTTTATGTTGTTTGTGACTCTTTTCGTGCTTCATTAATCATCTCACGACCCCTCAGATTTATTTTAATGACCTTGTGAGTGGGCCCTTACTCATGTGTGCTTGTATATTGTAGTGTACAGAACACATGCTGTCTATTTTTGCTGGAAATCTATGTGCAATCTATATAAAACTCTACCGCTTGATTGTCACACTCAGTCACAACATTAAAGCTGCTGACAGGTGGACAGAATAATTAGCTCCTGTCACTGGGTGAGATATATTAGGAAGCAAGTGAACAGTCGGTTCCTGAAGTTGAGATGTTGAAAACAGGAAAAAATGAGCAGCATGAGGATCTGAGAAACTTTGAGAAGGACTGAATTGTGATGACCAGACAGATGAATTAGAACAACAGCAGGTGTTGTGGGGTGTTCCTGGTATGCAGTGGTTAATACCTTCAAGAAAAGGTCCAAGAAAAGGATGGGCACTCCAAGATCACTGAGGAATGAGGAGAGCAAAGGCTGACAATGTGGTCTAATCCCACAGAAGAACTACTGTAACGCTAAAAACCTCAAGGCTGCTGTGACAGAAAGGTGTCAGAACATATAGAGCATCACAGTTGAAGGTGTGCAGCTGCAGACTGGTCACAATGTCAGTGCTCACTTTTATCCATCCCTGCAAGCAGCTAAAATAGGCAAATAAGGGTTCGGACTGGACCACGGAGCAACAGAAGGAGGAGGCCTGATCTGAGGAATCATCGTTCCTTTAAAATCACGTGATCAGCCTTTTGCACTTCCATCGTTTACCTGAGGAAGAGATGGCAGCAGGATGGGAAGAAGCTGAGCTGGTGGAGGCAGTGTGGCGTTCTGCTGGAGAACCTTAAAGTCCTGCATTCATGTGGATGTTGCAGACCATTTGCAGCCTCCCTGACAGCAGTACTTCCTGATGGTGGTGACCTTTTTCAGCAGGATAATGCTCGGTAGCATGAAACAACAGTGTTTAGGGTTGATTGAAGGAAAATGACAAAAAGCTCAAGGTGTTGCCTCCAAATTCTTGAGATCTCTGTTCAATCCTGCATCTGCAATATATGCTGTTAAAAACAAATCTGATCCCTGGAATACTCACGACTTACTGGACTTAAAAGATCTACTGCTAGCATATTGGTGCCTGATATCACCAGACACTGCCAGACTTCTGTATTGACCAAAACAATACTGGGCAGATAATGTTTTAAAGATGTGCTTTTGGATGATTTTATGTATGTTTTAACTAACATTAATTGTTCAAACAAATGCCTTTAAAAGTAGAGAAGATATATGATGCATAATTATACCTTGATATCAAACTGTTCAATTCAATTCAATTTTATTTATATAGCGCCAATTACAGGTCAAATTGTCTCAGTATATCAGTATTATTATTAGAAGGTACAGAGTTCCTGTTTACAAAAGTGATATTATGTAATACAAACCATTTAAAAATTGCTTATATTTTTAGGTCTGAAAAACATAAGCTATATAAGATGTGCATGTGTGTATGTACCTTAATAATGTCTCGAATCAATATAGATGTCTGTCCTGTGAGTTTATGTTCAAGGGCAGCAGCTTGTCAGTACACTCTGAGAGGCTGTTGCGTTTTTATGTTCCACTGAAGGACATGATGAAGACATCAAAGTGATCACAGATGGAGAGCGAACTGGTATTAAAGTGAGAGACATGAAAAAAGTTTAATAGTCATCACTAGTAAAGCCATGTGTTGTGTTTTATTTGACTTGGAATCACAAAGAATTAGTGGAAAATCTGTGATCCTGCAAGGTTAATTCCATCACAGGGATGAGAGAAACTTCAGTCATACACAAAAATGAAAAGGATCAACACTCCAAAAGCTGATTTAATACATAAAAAATTGAAGGGCGCCGTGTTACACCGTGAGCAGCAGAAGAAGGGAAAATGAAATGCTCAAAAGTTGCATTTGAGCACTTTTCCTTCACTGTCACAACTGTAATGCCAGGTAACATGAGAGCAGATGTCGTCATGTTCATCCTGTTAAAAATATTGGATGTACAAAATCTTATTTCCCCCAAAAACAAACAAAATCATTGGATGATTTCATTTTAATTAAGAAGCCAAACCTGATTTTTTTTCTTTTTGCTATTGTTTCCGCCATGCAGTAGCTGACTTTTTGAGGCCACAGTCAGCCTGTTGTCTCAGATCCACCTCACTCAGGTCATTTATCATGTGGAAATTGAATTGTTCTCCATGCCAAGATGCCACAGTGTACAATCAGCCATTACTTTTAAGCCCAACAGTTGGATGCTCCTGTGGCAAATTGCTGCAGACTGCCTTGGAATAAGCCTTTGATTTATCACCTCCGGGGAACCTGCTGGCTAAGAGGCCGGTCAGCCTCTGGAGGCGCTAATATTTCAGTCTCATGTCCACTCAGTGTAATTCTGAGGTCACAAGTTGATGTTTCCTTCAGGAATGTGTTCCAGCAATATAGCATCGCAGCAGTGAGTTGTGATGGATCTTATATCCGAGCATCAAATTTAAGGTCCTATGTGTTCGATTTTCGTGTCGAGATTTGGGGATTTCTAGTGATTGTAAATAAAAAGGCACAACTTGCTTGTCAAATTTAGTGACATAATGTTTCCATTATTTGAGTCCTCGTCAAAAGTCAAATTGAACTTTACTGCCAGTTCTGCCACATGTACTGGACATAGACAGGATTGAAATGTTGTCTCTCTCAGATCCCTGTGCAAACGTGCAAAGCACAGTAGAAAAACAAACAAGACAAAGATACTAAGAAACAAGCAAAGCAATGGATAGTGCAGTGGTGTAGTAAAATACTGTCTGGCTGTGTTCAAGTAGATCGAAATTCATAGATGTTGAGTAGATAGGTATTTACATATTACAGTACGGTATATTTACAGATGTAAAAAGCAGTGCAATATGTTGTAATTGGAGCAAAAGTGATGCTAATATGATAAAAATATTACAGTATAGCATCAGAGAAACAGCAGATCATAACATACTGAAGCACATGGAAATAACAGCTGTTAAAAATGTTGCCAAACACATTTTTATTGGTGCAAATTTACATATTTTTCTTTTCATGCTTGAATGTGGTGCAATGAATTTGCAAAAGAGTGTGAAAATCTATATGAAATTTCTTACAAGTACATAACAAGAAAAGCACTCAGAGAGCACAGTACTCTGCCAAGGCTGCTCCATCGTACGATTTCTGACGGGTAAGTGAAAACTGTTGTTTCTTCTCTTGATGTTTCGTGCTACTTGATGATCCCTGACATGAAGGCTCATTACCGCAGGTGACTGACACAGAAGGTGATGTTTTCTTCTTAGAGTGGTTTGAGATCCACAGAGAAATCACAAAGGTGTACCTGCCAGTGATCACAAAAATGTGTGTAACATTGGTCCAGATCCTGAATTGTGACACATACTGTTCACACATGTGAACGCAGAACCAGAAGTTTTTGATCATCTCTCCTATTTTCAAACTGTACTTTGACAAAAATGTTGATGTTGTAATGGTGGCTTACTCTGGCTGACACTGTTTACCGGAAATCAGTTGTTCTAAGTGACAGTTTACTGAAGAAACTACTGGCCATAGACCTGCAGCGTGAAAGGATAACTGTCCAGTTCTCCTGTGTGGATGGACTCAGAACTAAAGGAATAGTTCACTCAGAATGTATATTGTTGTCTTACTCTGCAGTCTATGGTCCAGTGTTTATTGCAAAATTTGCACCGCTTCTGTGACTAATGTTAATTTCATAATGATCTTGACCCACTGAAGTTAAGTGATAATGTAATGTAACGTAAGTACCACTTTGGGTGAACTAAATATGCAGGTGTACTCTTATGAGGTCCTCTTCTGAATGAGCCACTTTGACAAAAACAGTAATCTATATATAGATGAATATAACATTACATTTTACATAAATGGATAATATATGATAATATATATAAGGGCTGCATTGTACTAGAAGATCCCCAGTTTGTGTCCCGGCCTGGGATCTTTCTGTGTGGAGTTGGAATGTTCTCTCTGTGCATGTGTGGGTTTTCTCCGGGTACTCCAACTTCCTCCCACAGTCATAGCCATAAAATTGTAGTCATAAATTATATATATTGTATATTTTATATATATATATATATATATAAAATGACACGAAGGGGGTCACAAACAGGGTATTTGTTTTAATACATTTATATATATATGTCAGAAAATAATCTTTCTAGTTAGTAGTTTAATTCTTATCTGACTACTATATAGGTGTTTATATAATCAAAGTAAACTAATGTGATCATCATCAATAGTAGTAGTTGTATATTATTATTGTTGTTGTTGTTGGTATGATGCAGCAAATGTTGTATTAAAGTATTGAATGTGCACATTAGAATGTCTTCGCATATTAAAGTGATACTCAAATTGTCCTGCATGAGAGATTTCACATCCGTGACAGGCAGCAAAGAAATACTGATTAAACTTTTTTAACGTTGAAAAACTTCTTTACTGTCTGGCACCAAACAGTTAGTGTGATATAAACCCCCTCCAGGGTGAATAATCCTGCTTTATTGGTGTGTTTGCTGCGGGTCTGTGTAAACTGAATGCTACCGCGTGGCACTGGGGCTCCAGGTTGCTCTAGGAGGGGCCTCAGATCACATTTCACACAGGAGCGACCCCACAGCCGCTGGCGAGCCTCCTGCCGCTGCGCATCCTGCGCGCTGCCGCTGCTCCCTAAGCTGCGCAGCTGCGCGCATCCAGCGGCAGTGAAGGATCCACATGATGAGCAGATCTACGGAGCAACGGCGGGACGTCCGAGTCAAACCTCCCACCGTCTGAGCATCCTCCAGCTGCAGGGAAAAAACGAGAAGCTAAACAAGCAAAAGTTTCCTCCGAGTCGAGAAAAGAGGAGCCGACATGGAGGAAAAGCTGCCGTTGGTGTGAGCGACCGAGGACGGTGAGGGAGAGTCGGTAAACACGGTGAGAGATGATAACTTAGCTCGGGCTGCTAGTTTGAGAAAAGCTAAAGTGTGGGAAAGTTTGAGGAGCTGCTATGGCGCGGCGGAGCAGCGAAGACACCGGGACGGTCAAAGCTCCGGAGAGCAGGAGGCAGAGGAAGAAGAGGAGCAAAGAGAACAAAACCAGGACGGTCCACGCAAACCTGCTGTACGACGCCGCCAACAAAGGAGAGGAAAACCCCAACAGACACTACGCTAACAACAAGATCAAGACAACCAAGTACACCGTGCTGTCATTCCTGCCCAAGAACCTTTTCGAGCAGTTCCACAGGTTCGCCAATGTTTACTTTGTCTTCATCGCTCTGCTCAACTTCGTCCCGGTTGTCAACGCGTTTCAGCCCGAGCTGGCTCTAGCTCCGGTGGTCTTCATCTTGTCCGTCACCGCCATCAAAGACCTGTGGGAGGACTACCGGAGACACCGGTCCGACAAGGAGATCAATCACATGGACTGTCTGGTGTTCAGCAGGTTAGTGGGCCTCAGCAGCAGCCAGATGTGTCCAGCTGCTGTTAGTAATGTACAGACTGTGCTGCTCACATCAGCTGACCAAGACTCACTTTAAAAACAACAACCGACCAACTTTTTTTTTTCCTGGCCAGTAGGGCTGCAGCTAACAATTACTTCCTTTGTCCAAGAGTCTGTCAATTATTATTCTCGGTTAATCGATTAGTTTCTTAGAAAATCGTGAAAAATGTCCAAAAGTCCAGGATGACGTCCTCAGATGTCTTATTTTGTCCACAAGCTCAAAGATATTCAGTTTACTGTCATAGAGGAGGAAAGAAACCGAAAATAAATATCACATTTAAGAAGCTGAAATCTGAGAATTTTAACTTTGAAAAAAATGAAGTTACTGAGTTCAATGTTTCATTACTATAATAGATGGCAATTCATTTATTAGACAGCTAATCAATTATTCATTGCAGCTTTTGAATCAACAATTTGCTCCTTTTTCTTGCTCATAAGGCTACAACTAATACTTATTTTTATTGCTATTCAATCAGTTAACCATTTTCTCGATCAATCAATTCATTTTTCTCATTGAAAATTGTGAAAAATGTCCAGAAGTCCAAGGTTGTCTTGTTTTGTCCACAGACACAAAGACATTAAGTTCACTGTCATAGAGAAGGAAAGTAACTAGGAAAATAAATCATATTTAAGAAACAGAATTTAGAGAAGTTTAACTTTTTCTTACACTAGAAGTTCCTTACTGATGTCAACTTAATGATGAACAGTTAGTAATTAATTTATCAGTTGACAACTAATCAGTTGTTCGTTGCAGCTCTTGAATCAACAGTTTGCTTCATTTTCTTGCTAGCAGTGCTGCAACTAATGATTATCACTGTCCATTAATATGTCAGTTATTTTCTCAATTAATTGATTAATTTTTTCATTGAAAATTGCGAGAAATATCAAAAAGTGCAAGATGACGTCCTCGGATGTCTTTTTTTGTCCACAAGCTGGAAAATAATAAGTTTCCTCTCATGGATTGGGAAAGAAATAGAAAATAATCTCATTTTATAACCTGGAATCATTTTGTTTTAACTTTTCTGAAATTAAAGGTTACTGAAATCAGTTAATCAAATATCATAACAATTTGTGAATAATTTAGTAGCTGACAATTAATCAATTATTCATTGCAGCTCTTCAGTCAACACACATTAGCTTAGTTTATTACTTTTGTAATACTTCCGTATTTTGATTATGTTCTGGACTAATTGATTTGGTTTATTATATGTAAGAAAATGGTAAAAACTATTCTAAAGTCCAAGGTGATGTCCTCAAATGTCTTGTTTTGTTCACAAACATAAAGATATTTAGTTTACTGTCATACAAGAATGAATAAAACGGAAAATATTCACATTTAAGAAGTTGAAATCAAAGAATTTAGACATTTTTTCTTTCGATCATTTCTCTATATGAATTATTGATTATCAAAATAGTTGTAGATTTATTCAGTAATTGACAACTAATCAATTATTCATTGCAGCTCTTCAGTCAACACACATTAGCTTAGTTTCTGGCCAGTAGAGCTGCAACTCAGGATTACTTTCATTGTTGATTAATATTTTGATTAGTTTCTAGACTAATCAATTAGTTAGTCTCTCAATATGATGTCTTCAAATGTGTAATTTTGTCCTCAGATAAGACATTCAGTTTACTGTAATAGAGGAGGTAAGAAACCAGATATTATTCACATTTGTGGAGCTGAAATCAGAAATTTAGGACTTTCTTTCTTGCCTATTAATTTACTAGATGACAACTAATTGATTCTTTACTGCAGTTTAACAATGAACACACTTCTGTCTTAGTTGTTTTGCCAGTAGTGCTGCAACAAGTAATTATTTTACATTGTCAAAAAATCAAATCAAGTCAAATATTTTCTTCATTAATCCATTAGTTGTTCAATGTAAGAAGTGTCAGAAAATGTCCCAAAGCCCAAGATAATGTCAGAAAATGTCTTGTTTTGCCCAGTAACTCAAAAAATATTCAGTTTACTGTCACAGAGGAGCAGAGAAGCCGGAAAATATTCACATTTTATAAACAGGAATTAGAGAAATTGTAGTTTTTTTAATTAAGAAAATGACTCAAACCGATTAACCAGTTATCAAAATAGTTGGCGGGTTGAGCACTAATCAATTGCTGAGGCTCTACAATCAACACACGTTTGCTGCAACTCAGAATTTCTATTAATGTTGATTAACCTTCCAGGTAATTTTCTAATTAATTATTTGTTTTATCTATGAGATGTAAGAAAATGTTAAAAATGGTTTGTACACAACCCAAAGTTATTCAGTTTGCTGTCATAGAGAAGTAAGAAAGCCAGAAAATACTCACATTTAACGAGCTGGAATTAAAGAATTTGTTTGTTTTCCCCCTAAAATGTGACTTATAGTAATTAACCGATTCTGAAAAAAGTTGAAGAACAATTTAGAAGATGTCAGCTAATTAATTGTGTTGCAACTCTACTTGCCAGACTAGACACACTGATCTTCATTCATGAACCTCAGATAATCAAGAGCATAGATTTCACTTGAAATGTGGAAGAAACTTCATGTCCTGCTTTCTGGAGGTTCTCTGTGCTTGTTGTTGCTGCAGCATTGTGCAAGACTTAGGGTTAGGGTTACTACCAGTAAACTACTTTGGTGCTGGAAGACTCCTTAAAACCTGATGAGGGAAGTTCTGAAGTACTTCAGTTGAAATCTGGTGAAATTTAACTTGCAGTAAATTCAGAACAAGACAATCATCGCTCATTTGTGAACCTCGAAACCTCAATTGTTTGGCATTTTTATGTGAATTTCTGTGTGTAGTCGGTTTGTGATTTTGCAGGAAGACAGAATTCATTCACCAGGTGAAACAAAATATAACTGAATATAACGTAGTAAGGCTCTCAGACATTCTGTATTTCTTCTGAATATTTATTCTCCCATTGATCAGCTTTTCTGGTTTAATATCATCCCTGTTGATTCAACACTCATGCAGGTTGGAGTGACTCTTCTATCCTCTTTTGTGGTTTTCATTTGGGGAAGGAAACTTTTTAAATTTTGTATCTTTTCACGTCAGTGATAAATTAATTGATTTCAAAGCTTTCTGCACATTCAGAACACGTGTTTTCCTTCTTTCTTGTTTTTATTAGAGAGAACAAATGCTCTAAATATTGAGAGGGACGTATCTCCTGGAGAAAATCTTTATTTTTCAATCAGGATTCGAGGAAGCAGAACATTTCAGAGTTTTGCTCACACATGATAAATATGTGGCATCCAAAAGTCCAGAAAACACCAGATTCCTGCCCACCTGTCTGCCACACAGATGTGAAACTGTTTTTTTTCTGATAGTAAAAGCTTTTCTGCTTTCTCTATTAATAATGAGCCAGTTCGCAACCTGATGACCTGCTTCTGACTTATTTTCCTGCATCTGTGTGCTCAGACTGTATTTTGCTAATGAAAAGCAGCACTGTCGTTGGTGTACAGAGCATAATTCACGGTTATCAAAAGGCTCAGTGTTTAGCGGCTCCACAGTTTTAGCTTAAGTCTCGACCCCAGTTGTTCTGTCAAGGTTGGACAGTATTGAATTTTCTTTTGCTGTAGCAATATTGTGCAAAACATCGCCTTTCTTAACCTGGCGAGAAGCTGACTTGACTAAAAACGTATTTCATTTTTCTCAAGGTTGCGGCACAGGGTCGCTCAAACTATCTGTCACTTTGTGTTTGTGGAAAACTTGTAGCTGCTTCTGAACTCATCTGAATCCATTTTATCCTCACACAGTGCAGAAGCCGCAATAGGAAACCCCAGTTATTAAATATGTGATGTTTAGAGAGTCTGAAAGGAGGATTCCTCCTGAATGCAGATTCAATCTAATCATACATTCCTGCTAATAAACTTTCTGGAATGTAAATAGTTTGCTCTTAATCTGGTTTTCAGGGTGCACAGCCTCCTCTGGAAATAATCTGCTCTGCAGGTCACTGAACAACACTGTTAGTTTATGTTGTTGTTTTCTCTGAAAGCTGGTAAATTCCTTCGTAACTGGATAATTAATTAGTTATCGCTGATGAGTGTGCAGGCTGACTTATTTTGCAGTCATGCTCAAACAATGGCAGATACGTTTCACATTTAATCATCATCAAAAGACAGACGTGATTTCCATCAGACTGCAGATATAATGATATTTTTTCACTTTGTCCTCGTTAAAATTTTCCTGTTTGTTCCATTAAATAATTATTAAAGGGAATCTGTCTGAAATAAACCATTAAATTATAATTTAATGTAGAAATTCTTGTTTAAAATGGAACAGGAGTGCTTGTGGTGAATATTTAGACAGGGATTAGAGTTGCAACCAATTAATATTTTCATTGTTTATTAATCTCTCTATTATTTTCTTGAATATTAAATTCATTGTTTGGTCTATAAAGGTGAAAAATGCCGATCAAATTTTCTCCAAAGCCCAAGATGGCATCCTCAAATGTCTTTTTTTTTTGTTCTTAAAACTAAAATATTTAATTAAGAGTCAACCAGAAGGAAAGAAAACAGAGAATATTCACATTTCAGGAGCTGGAATCAGAATTTAGACGTTATTTCCTTAAAAAAAATAAATACAACTGATTAATCGATTATCAAAATAATTGCTATCTAATGTAATAGTTAACAACTAATCGATAAATTGTTGTGTCTCTAGTTTGAGGTACTTCTTTCCAGCGTGGATCTGTTCCAAAATCAGCTTTGATGAAGTGATAGACGGCAAAATCCACAGTTGTCCATAGGTGTAAAAATAGATTCTAAAGTTTATCTGAGGCAAACATGAGGTTTGAGGAAACTGACTCTGTCAAATCAGGAGGAAATCTTCCAGGAAAAACAATCTTCTATTGTTTAGAGGAGCAACTAACAATTTAATCATCTTGATTAATTCATTAGTTGTTTGCTTTGTAAAATGTAAGAAAATTGTGAAAATTGTTCATCAGTGTTTCTCCAAACCCTAAAATGGTATCTTCAAATGTCTTGTTTTGTCTACAATCCAGATATATTCAGTTTACTGTCATAGAGGATTAAATATATATATATATATATATATATATATATATTTTTATTTATTTATTTTTATTTTTATATATATATATATATATATATATATATATATATATATATATATATATATATATATATATGTATTCCCATGTAAGAAGGTTGAGTCAGAGAAGTTTTTTTTCCACAAAAAATGGTCAAATCAATTAATCAAAGATGAAAATCATTGGAGATTATCTTCAATAATTCTTTTTTTTCATTCATTGTTAAATTCACTGTGTTTCCATGCCTGCTGATCTTTCTCATCTCCAAAATAAAGTCCATGTTGTGTTTACCCTAAATATGGCTGCACGTAACCTGCTGTTTTCTGCACTAACTGGTCCAACATTTTGTTCAGAAAAGGTCAGAAAATATTAAAAAATGATCATCAGAATGTCCCACAGCCAAAAATGCTGTCCTCTAATGGCCTTATGGAGGTCTGATTCCCAGTGATGTTCACTTAATAGTATCTGAGTCAAAGAAATCGTTGTACTCACTTATTTCAGGACCATCATGTGTTTGGTGTTTTTGTCTGAAAAATGACGTCAAAGATTAATCAGTTATCAAACTCTGTTAGCTGAACTGTCCAAACTGTGGACATCATCCAAGAAAAAATTGTGTTTTTAAGTTGGATTTCAGCTGCTGTTACTTCATTGAGGCTGCAGATGAGAGTTGTGTTTATTGTCGATTGATCTATCTATTAAATTTCTCGAATGATCATTAAGATGCCTGTTGCAGGAAAGAATTCAGATTGCCACTTCATACTTAACAAGTCTGCAGTTTATTCAGTATCATCGAGAAATTGATCCATTTTTGTGCAATCAAAAGGAATTTATTGCCCTTTTCCAAGTTACTTTGCATTTACTTTGTATTTTACAAACAAAGTGGCCAGTGTAATGCTCTTGTTTTCTTGCTGGCATTACATGCATTTCACCATCAAAATTCACGGAAGGGAATGTTTTTATGTTACACTCAGATGCGAGTCATTAATGTCGGGGTGGGAGTTGTTATGAATAAATAACTGTAAGTTTTTCCTTTCACTTCTGCACTGTTTATATATGCATTATTTAGCAGTTCGCTGCCAGAATCATCACACTGGTCAGAAATGAAGCTGGTGGTCACCATTAGCACAGTTTCAGAGCGTTAATATTCATCCCTGAGTGTTTTTGAACATTAATGGTTTAGAGTTCATACAGTTCTTCTCAGAATAGTGACATTATGCACCATAGTTTACTCCACCATGATGGACTCTCTGAATTGAACATGTTCCATTAAATGGAATCTGAGAGTCGCTCCCCCAGCTTTAGCATCAACAAACAGGCTTTCCTCTTTTGTGCATAACATATTTACTATCCCTCATAGATTTATGGAAGTTGGGCTGAAGTGTCTGTTTATAGAAGCACCAATTGTTGCAAACAATAGCTTCACATCTTTCATTCTGCAGCCGTTTGTTTCTCGCGTTTATTCTGGCAGAGCTGAGAGACGCTATGTGGAGAAGTACTGGAAGGAGGTTCGGGTGGGAGACTTCATCAGGCTGCGATGCAACGAGATCCTCCCCGCCGACGTCCTGCTGCTGAGCTCCAGCGACCCCGACCGGCTGTGTCACATCGAGACCGCCACGCTGGACGGAGAAACCAACCTGAAGCAGAGGCAGGTCGTTCGCAGCTTCTTTGACCTGGTGAGACGTTTCACTTCTTGTCTGCTTTTTGGAAAAGATTTGGTGGTTTTGGTTTACTGTGATTCCAGCTGTTTTAATGTGTCATTGTGGTTGCAGACGTTTGATAGAAACCTCAAGCTGAGTTTCTACCAAAAGTCACTGAAGGCTTTAGTTCTCCTAAGTGTCTTTTCAGCCTTTTGTTATCTGCGTTTTTCCCTGTGGTAAAAAAACACTAATTAGACAGATAATTAGGCAGATTATTTAGCTGAGGATTCAGAAGTGTCATTTTGTTCACACACCAGTACAAATCAATTCTAGTTGTTTTTTTTTTTTTTAGCAGTTTTCCACTGCAGGAACTTGAGAACAATTTTAGGATGGCCCAAACCTTTGTGCCTTTTCTGACTGCAAGAACCACCTTTGTAGAACCTCTTTCAGGGCTGCTTTCATTGGGGAAAGTACTTACTCCAGGGTAGGTACTAATGAACAACCTTAAACAACTGCTGTGCATTGCCAAACACTGATTGGTTATTCATTGGCCATTTTTCTGTCCTCGTGATGTCCTTCTCAAGTTGCAGTTTTCTCCTCTCTAACATTGTTATCATAATTGAAAAAGTCTTACAAAATATTAGCTCACGTCAATTACTCCATTGTTTTATTTCCTACCTGCTCATAGAACTGGATTTATGCTAAGTTACTACTGTTGCAGTGGAATCATAAAGGCTGAAAGGGTGATTTTGAATTAGTTTATGTAAAAGTTTGTGCGATGTCGTGCCTGAACTGAGTTCAAAACCACTTGTTACAGCTTTAAAATAGACCTAGTCATTGTGGACTAAGGTTTCAAATTCAGGATGAGTATTTTCCTCTGCATAAATGCTTTATCTTGTCATCAGAGATTTCTTTTGACCTGCATTTTTTCACTGAACTACAGTGAGTGGAAGTGAAATAAACATACAAGCAAATGCAAGCTTTTAAAAATTTCACCCATCCCTGTTGTTCGGACTGAAACTGTTCCTGAACTTTTGGAAGATCCTCCTCTCAGCGGGCAGGTTACAACCATCTCTCTGGAGCTGGTTCCTGTGGAGGAGACACAGGCAGAAGAACTGAGATCCTGAAAAGATTCGTGTTGTCCAAACAAAGTGTTGCAGTGCAAAAGCAGCTTTACAAAAGTCATCAGATAAGAGCAGAACTAGTTATATGTTAAATAGTTTTAGCTCACACCTTCCATACATTTTGGAGAGTGTTAGCCATATAACAATGCCAACAGATAGTTTTCATTTGATGAATTTTACATTTTGAAAGTTAAATTGCTGAAGTTTTGTGTGGCATTCATGATTAAAGTCATCGCTCTACACCAAAGCTAAATATTTTTATTTCCACGTCCAATGATGATACAGTAGTTATTTACATACCAGGCTTTTTTCTGGCTCAGTTTGGCTTTTGGGGGTGACAGTACATGACAGTGAGCATGTTCAGTCTGTGTAGTGTGATGACAACGAGTCTGTGTGGCCTATTTTAATGAAATCTTTGCCTCTTTTGTTATTTCTGACCATCTGATAAACTAAAATGTATTTTCTGCTTGAGTAATTGAAGAGCTAATTATCAACAATGGTTAAAGTGATAAATTTTTAAAGTTCTCAGCAATTATCAACAATTTGGCACCGAGAAAAGTCTTTTTGAGCAGTGCCAAGAATTCTGTTACACAGTAGAAACCATGAAGTGATTAAATGGTTCCCATCGCTAGAATAAATAATAAACTAAGGTGTAACTGTGTAAAAACTCTGTTTTTTTTAGAGCAGCCGAGCATTTTGAGATCAGCATGAGTTAAGTTAGTCAAAGAAAATTCATTATATATAACATGCATTACTTTAACTACACTGTAGGTCAACTAAGAGTTAAAAATAATGAACTAAACACTTGTAGAAGTCGCCTAATGTACGCTGCACAAGCTTTTACTGTCCTGCAACACATCCTGCCTCCCTGATGAACTGATAAGATTCGTCAGGCCGTTTGTGAAATGATGTGTAATTGCACTTCATTATATAAAGCAATTTTTCTATATTTTGCCCACCCTTCCTGCTAGTATAATACACTAAACACTCTGTATATTAAGAGCTCATTTACTGAGGTGTTGCGTTCTTCATCTGAATAATCTGTTTGTTTTCTGGTTCCAGGACTGCGAGTTCGACCCCTTGAAGTACAACAGTATAATTGAATGTGAAAAGCCCAACAACGACCTGAACAGATTCAGAGGCTACATGTGAGTACTGATGCTGCACACGGTGGCTGCAAACCACGTGGTCTGAACTTTTAAAACAACTGTTTTCAACATCGGACGCTCATGTTGAACTTCCTTGCTAACTCTCATCAGAGGTTTCAGGTTTCATTTTTGCTTCACTGTAAATTAATGCAGTGCTGAGCTTCAGACTGGAAATAATGTGACCGTGCGGTTTGTTGACAAGCCAGCAGTTTCCAACTTATAATTAGGACTTGAACAGTTTTTCCAAGTCAGGATTACGATTTGCCGTCTTGGGATGTGGTCGCAGGGTTTTGACCAGGCACATTTGAAGATGTATGTGCTTCATCATGACCATAATAAACTGCAACTTTACTACTGGAGCTGTAGTTGCTAGTTAGCTTGTGTTTTCACTCTCAATCTTTCTTCCTTTCTGTCTGCAGTGGAAACGTTCAAGGGTGTTTTCCCAAGATGTACATACGTGATTGTTGGGTTCTGTGGATGTATTGAAAGACATAAGAAAGGAAGGAAGGAAGGAGTGTGGCTGAGTTTCATGCACTGACTCATCTCCTTCATTAACCCTCTGAACTCCAAACAGATTCTGGGTTTTGTTTTGCTCTTGTCACATTTTCCTCACTGTGGGCTCATTTTTGACTGCAGTATAAAGTCCTGCACCTCTGTGGAAACAGCACAGCCATGGCAAGAGGTAGAGAGAACTCAGAAATGTCTTTTGTGCGGCATACCAAAATTAATAATGCAATAATCAAAGAAAAAGAGAGAAAAAAAACAAAAGTTGAATTTACTTTTTTAAAAAATGTATTAATACATACACATTTTTCCAAGCACCCACAGATGTTAATAATATTGGAAAAAATGGTGACTCTACATACCTTAAAGATTTTATAACTTAAGCTTTTACAACTTCTACACACAAGGGACTTTTCACATCAATCTGCTCATCAGATATTTCAACATGCTGATTATGTCTTCCAATAGTTTGCTGAGATCTGGCTCCTCTGTATACTGTTTTTGAGCCATGCTGCATTAATTTAACTGATCAAGTATGTTTTACTGTCCTGTCAGCCTCTTTAATTTGTTTCCATGCTTGCCTCTTCTTCACTCTGTATACACAGCCTGCAGTTCAGCCAAATAGTCTGTAATGTTGTCATGTGACTGTTGGTACTTGAGTCACTCATGGCTGCTTGTAGTTGTTCTGAGGAGTGCAGAATTTGAATTTTTTTTTTTTTTTTTTTTTATTAACAGAATGTTACACAAAACGATTGTATTTGGCATTTTTTTTACAACTAGGACACGTAAAATACACTGATATTGATGAATTATAACAATTTTAAGCTTAGATTTGGTCAATTCTGAAGACAAAACGGCAGATCACACATGGTTAGTTCAAGGAGAATCTGAAATCTGAAATGTTAGCTTTTTTAAAGCAAGCATGCCGTTTTAAATGCACCTACAGGTTTTGGGGTTTCGAGAGCTAATGACATTTAAGATAGTTGTTGTTTGGCTTGTTGGACTATTCAGCTGCTGTAGTGATGACATGTAGTTTATGTAAACTGTCTGATCAGAGTTCAATTTTCACAGAGGACCTAATGCAAGATGTTGCTGTGTTGCATTCATGGGAAATCATAGTATTCATGGAGTTTTGTGCTTTACACATGCAAAATATGAGAAATTGGGATATGTCATATATTGCTGCTTTGATTTTGACACAAATGTTCCCAAGTGGCTCTTTAAACACTGGACTGTAAGACTTTGCAGTTCTGTTACATTTGTGATTTGCTCCGTCTCATACATGTCCCATAGTTTTTGGATCCAGCGTTGTCAGCTGTAGCATCAGGTTTCAACCGCTTAATTGCAATACAATTTATGTCAGCCTTTTAATAGATTTGTTTCAAACAGATTTTAGTGCTTCCCTGAAAAGCCTACTGCAAGCCTTCAGTGCCTTCTTGCACCTAGACAGAAATATACCGATCATTCTTCAACTTCAGACACATTCAAAAAATACAACTATGGTTGCTGATTTCAGATTTTTCTCCAACACTTACCTAAGAAAATTTTACTGTTACCTCCAGAATCTGGTATCTGACTTCCATTTAAAATAAATCCAAATCTTAGATTTGATCACAAAGTGTCGCTGCCCACACATCTCTCCCTGTATTTCAAATTATAGTGAGTGTTATAGTATATTATTTTTATGTAGCTCCTTTTGTTGTAAGGAGTTATTTGGCTTCATGGACAATAATATTTGGTATTAAACTGTTCTGTTGAGGTGAGATTACCATTTCCAGTCCCTCATTTGTTATTAGAAAGTGTTGGAGATCAATCAATCAATCAAAGTTTATTTATATAGCCCTTTACAACAGCCCAGAGGGTGACCAAAGTGCTTTACAGTGAAAACAAGAGAGTAACTTAAAAACAATACAGTAACTTAAAGCAGAAACAGCAATAAAATATACAATAAAACAATAAAAATAGACAGCAATAAAACAACACTAAAATATGCATCTTAAAGTTAGTACATAAAAAATTAATTTATTTATCAAAAATGTCATTGTCCTCTACGAAACACTGTAACTGTATGAAAACACCTTTGTCTAAAACCTTGGACAATAAAGGTAAACGTGAAACAGGTCTAAAATCTGATAAAACTGAAGGATCGAGCTGAGGTTTTTTAAGGAGAGATGCAGGTATGTGAAAAATTCAGTCCTACTTTCTTATCTCTTTGAATGATGTGAGGCTTCATAGTGCGATATTTGATGTGAGCAGCTTTGTCCGTGTTTAGAAATTTAGCTTTTTGAAACTTTTGTCTATACATACCCTTCATCCACCCTCCCAGCTGACCATCTTTACTTGTCACATGAATTTTGAGATTTAGAATCCTGCATCTTAAATATTGATCATTGAACAACAAATTAAAACTAAACATCCATCTATTCTTTTTATTATTTTCATTTCATCAACATTTTTGGTACTACTTTTAGGTATTACTGTTTATTTAATCCATCTAATTAATTAATGTTTTGCAATTTTCATCAGATATTTTCTCTGTAAACATGTTTATGAGAAATGTCTACTGGTTGCCTGCCAGCCTCATGCTGAAAACTCGACTACAGAAACATGTAACTGGTTAATTAGAGAACTTTAGAGGTGCTGGTAGGAGGATTTTGTTATGTTTTGACCATAGACTGTGTGTAAAGGAGGACAAACCCTTTGTGTCATCACTCACATAAATTCCTAAAGACCAGTTTTGAAGCTCAGTGTAGTGTTGTCATCTTGGCAGTACACGACTCCTTCTAGCTCGTGGCTAATCCAAAAATGAGTAAAGAGGTGGGGCTGAGGTGGACCATGCAAACCTCTCTGACTCATAGACTGTTCTGTGACTACACTGAGCTGTCACTTCTAGTAGTCACTCCCCTTAATTATGCATAACTTTAGGCCTTAGTATAATTTAAAGTGGTGACTTGTATTGAAATACACCCTTGAAAGTTGTCATGAATGAGAAAATTAGCTTTAGAGACCCAAGTAATTTCTGTACCAGGCTGTAAACATGTATTTTTCTACGGTGAACTTGGACATTTTAACATAGACGTCTATGAGGTTTGGTTCAATTTGGAGTCAGTCTCAGGTGGATATTGAAGTAGCTGCAGTTTTTGGTACTTCTGTGTTGGCTTCGCTTTTTAAGACCTAGAGGTGGCTGCTTGTTCCTCCCTATGATCACAGCAGATGTTTGACGGTCCTTAACCTGTTTGTTTAAGACACCATGTCACAGAAATATACATCTATCATAAATATGCCAAACAAGAAACTTAGCAAGTTTCTAGGTTCCCATCAGTTTTCTAAGAAGGTCTCAGACGGTTGTTATTTATTAATTACAGCAGACTCCATAATGACTTCCAATGTACTGCTTATTTTTTAAACTCTCAATGCTGCTTCTTGGTTAAGACACTGTTTCCAGTCGCTATGCTAAGCTAAGCTAACTTGCTCGCTCTAACCTCATATGTTCCATGCAGATAAAATGCTACCGATCTCCTCCTGTCACTCTCACTTTTGTGTTTTACCAAAATCATGTACTGTTAATGTTCTTCTAACATGTTGGTGTTTCTCAGTAAGATGCTGCCAAGACATTCAGAGTCGTGGATTCAAACCAGTCGTGTTTACATGCAGTTTTCTTTCCTCCCACACTGAGAGGTGTTGGGTAAGTGTGTGTGAGATGGTGATGAGCAGTGTCAAAGAAAGCGTCCATGTCGACATGCACTCAGACGGTTATGACATGTATTATTTGCTCAGAAGGCGACCAGATGCTGCAGGTATTCAGTTGCCAGGCTACAGCAGAGCACCTTGTCTCAGCAACGTTTTATTACATTATGACCAGTGACACTGGATCTAATCTCAGTCCCTTTGTGGAAGAGAAAGCACTCTGTGTCTCAGAGGGTGTTATCAATTTCTCGAACAGTGCAGGCTGTGAGTCGGACGAGCTGTGTGCGAACTGCTCAGGGTCACTGTTATTAGTCCATAAAGGTGGCGACCTGTCAGTTGGCTGCTGTCAGGGGCCAGAAGATGAACATTCCTGTTGGTAAACGTGCTGACAGTTGCGTGAGTCTGAAAGGAGCCACAGCAGAGCTGATTAAGCACTTCTCCCAGCTAAAGGTTAACTAACACACTTGTAATCTATGATTTAGTAATAGGATTAAGGCTGACATTAAAAGCTAAGCCAGCCCCCCTCAGTCCCTCATTTAATGCAGCTCAACATACATCACACTTTTAGTTAAAAAGCTTTCCCCTAAGAGGGGCTTTAAACTTCCTCGGTGGGCCGCCTAAGAGCTGAATTCCTTCTTTGTATGACATTGACTCTCTATATGAGCCTGACGAGCTTTAAACTGGCGAGTCTCCGGTGAGATCTGGGGGTCAGCGATGAGGCCGTGAATTGCCTGATTGACTCGAAGCCCGAGGGGGTTTGTGTGGAGCAGCAGAACGGTAGCTTCTTCTGTATCAGAGGGAATTTGTGCTGAGATAAGGGCTCCTGGTGAGGCGGGACCGTGGTGCTTTAGAGCGTGATTGATTGAGGTGCTGAGCAGAATAAACAGATGTTGTCTTTGGGCTCCGCTATATATACTTGCCTACAACATCTATAGTTTCACCTGAGTGTAGCGGCGCTCATTTTGCTGGCACAGACATTTTCATGCAGGGGTTAAATTTATATTTGAGGAGGGGTCAGAGCTGCAGACATGATACATAACGACCGTTTCTTTAGTTGAACGTAGTTCTAGTGAAAACTGCACACAATGTGTTCTGTAGATGTGGGATCTTGAGTTTTTGCTGTGTGATTTTGTCAATGTCTTTTTAAAACCCTTTAAACCTGCTTGTCTGTCACATTTTTAGTCAACTGTATAATTTTTCTCTGAAATATAAGGTCCTGCACCTCTGTGGAAGCATATTTAGAAGTAGAGAGAACTCAAAAATGTTTTCTGTGCAGCAAAGGTACAATGCCATAAATCATTTTAAAAAAAAGAAGAAACTGAAATGGAATTTCTTTGTTTGCCAAAATTTGGAAAAAACTGGAATCAGCATGTACAACATTTCTCCAAGCGCCCACAGATGCAAACAATACTGGGAAAATGGTGATTTTACAAATTGTAGATATTTTACTACTTAAATGTTAACAGCTTCTACATACTACACGTATTTCACACCACTTTGCACGTGAACTCAAGAAAAATATTTCACCATGCTGAATGTATCGTTCTACAACTTACTGACAACTTGCGTCTCTGTTAACCATTTTTATTGAATTGATCATTTATGGAAATTTCCTTACAGTCTCTGTAATTTGTTTCCATCCTTGTCTTGTGTAAACACAGTTCAGCCCAATCGTCTCTGTATTTTTGTCTTATGACTGTTGATTACGCTGCAGTCATTCATGATTTCTCAGATGTGTTGAGGATTTTTTTTTTAACAGAAACTGGTACAAAAGATGTGTATTGACATTTAAAAAAAAACAGAAAAAAGTAATGTTGCTGGAATATCATGATTTTAAGCTTAGATTTGCTAGTTTTCCCTGAAAAAACTGCCCATCACACATGATTCCGCAAGTACCAGTGATTCCCTCTGTACAGTTTCTGGCTCTGATGAATGGTGGTGTCTTTTTTTTTTTTCTAAACGATAACACGCCTTTCAAACGTGCCTGCAGGTTTTTTTAGGGTTCAGAGGATAATAACGTTTGAGATGAAACCCATGCAGAATTACAAAGCTATTATGCCATAAATCACAACAAAAACATAAATTCAAAGTGGAATTTCTTCATTTGTTTTGCAAGAATTGCTCTGTAAACACAACCTGTAGTTCAGTAGAAAATTCACTTCATTTTTGACATTTGACTCTTGGTCACAGCTCAATAAATCATGACTTCTTAGTTGTTGTTGTTGTTGTTTTTTTTTTTTTTTTTTTTACATAATCTGGTGCAAACAGTTAATTTTGGCATTTTTTAAAATTAGATATGTAGAATAAAGTGGGTTTAATGAAATCTCGCAATTTTAGCATAGATTTGGTTAGTTTTGCTGACAAATCCGAAAGCCACACATGACACATTCAAGGGCTTTCAGTAAGTTGAAAACGCAATGATTTTTTTCTGTTTTTACAGTTTCTGGCTCTGATAAATGGTGTTACTTAGGCCATTTGTGTATAGATAACATGTCTTTCAAACCTGCGGATGTTTTAACCTCTGTTTTTTGCATCTTCTAACTTGACAGAATCCATCGAAGCGGCAGAAGAGATGCACTTTACAAAGAAAACCTGCTGCTGCGAGGCTGCACCATCCGCAACACAGAGGAGGCTGTGGGAATAGTCATTTACGCAGGTCGGCCCTCAAAATAACAGTGTTGCCGTGTATCACAACACTACATACTTGGCCTCTGACAAACACGCCGTGTGTCTTCGCAGGTCATGAGACCAAAGCCATGCTGAACAACAACGGCCCGCGTTACAAGCGCAGCAAACTGGAGAGACAGATGAATGTAGATGTGTTCTGGTGTGTCGTCATCCTGCTGGTCTTGTGCCTGTTTGCTGCTATTGGTATGTAACAGTTACGTAAACAGCTGTTAGGGCGGCCTGCAGTTTTCTTGTAATGAAGAAGAAAGAAAATCTCCTTTCATGTCGTGTGTACACCGTTTTTATTCCTCTCCTATGATTCCGGTGTTTATATGAGTTGACCTTGTGGTGTTGCTGTTCCAGGTCACGGGCTGTGGATGTTTCAGTACGGAGATAAGAGGCCTGTGTTTGACGTTCTTAGTCCAGAGGGGACGGACTTATCGCCCATCATGTCAGCCATTTATCTCTTCCTCACTATGATCATCGTCTTTCAGGTACAGAACAGAGAGGAGCTTAAAGAAACAAAGAAGCAGATAAAGATATAAAGGAGCCAAACAGTATCACTGAGTTTGAAATGTTTTATCCCACTGTACACAAGCGCTGCTGTAAATCAAAGCAGTATTATTTTAGCCCCTGGCTGCCTGCGACCTCTAGATCTTTATCTTCACATTTATTCTGGAACAGCCGTGAGAAAGCACATTATAAGCTTCATGCAGCAAAATCATCTCTGAAATGCAAGATCAAAATAGGAGAAAGTGACACCAGACAGCTATTGATCTGGTTCTTTCAGTTTTCTCACTTGCAAACTTGTCAGTAAACGTCACCCTGTCTGTCCTGCTGTGTGAGTCGCCTGATCTCAGGTAGCAGAAGTCAGCGAGGAGAAAGTCTTGGTTTCGCTGTACAAACAGTAACTGTGTAGGACTGGAAATTTACCAGTATTACCAGACATGTACTGATACACTTTCAAATAAACACACGACTGTTGGCGTTCAGAGGAGAGTGTGCAGACTTCACTGCCCTCGCAAAAGCCATGACTCATTTCTCCGGAACTACTTTCCAGAAATGTTGCCTGGAAATGTCCCACTCTGGATTCCACCAACATTTTTAAACAATCAAACGTGCACCCAGTACACTCATAAATCATTTGTTTAGCCCCCAAGGTTTTGGATGGTAACAGTACCACAGAACATTTTTGTTGTCATAGTAAGCCAGGTGAACTTCAGTGCCCCTTGTTTTTCACCACCATTTATCCTTGACTTTTATCTTACTACTTCATCTGTTACTTGTTTTTGACTATTTCAGTCGTTTATCCACTGTGTTTGTATGTTAGTGAATGGTGGAACACTGAGCGCTTTTTGTCTTTTGTCTTGAATTGATCAAGTACCTGCCTGTCAGGTTTAGTGTCTGTTTGGTAACAGAATGCCAAATGCAATAATTTTTTCTGCAAAACGGATCTACCCATGGGTATAACCTTAAACCTTGAACCTTGATCTTTATCTAACTGCTCAAGCCATTAATCTGTTACTTTTAGGTAAATGTTTCAGCTATTTAGTAATTACTTCGAACTCTGTGTTTTTAACCAGGTATTGTGTTCTTTTGCCTACTTTTCAACAGTTTATCCTTGATTTTTAGCTAGCAATTTATGTCCTCTATTGTAACAATTATTCTGGGACATTTAGCAATTTCAATATTTATCCATATTACTTTGGGGTACATCTACAACAATATAACATTCCTTTTACTAATTTCAACCCTTATCTATTAGCTGCAACAATTGTTTATACATTTTTTTAATCTTGATTGTTTTTTTTTTTTTTTTTTTTTACTCTAAGCTGGCTAGCTAATATAGGAAGCTAAGGATGAGCAAACACCTGTCAAAGCTGACTGTTGCAACTGTTTATCCATGACTTTATCCATGATTTCACCATGTATCTCTTACTTGTAGCAAATCATTTCAGTTGTTTATCCGGTATTGTTTAGCTAACAATTTGTAAATTGCTTTTAGAAATGTCACCATTTATCCATTAAATGTTTGTACTTTGTCCATTTCCTTCTTTTTAGCTAGCCATCTATGTAATCTATTTTTTCCCATCTTTGCTTATCTGAGTTTTTTAAATTACATTTTCTGTTGTTTCCAAGTAGTTCACATACTGTACAATCGTTCCATGTTTTCCCTGTCAATTGCGAAACTTCTACTAAAGTAAAAATAGTTCTGGTTGGGAATTTTCATTTTAATTTCATTTATTTTTAGCCATATATTGTCACTTTTATTAACCTGTTTCAGTTATTTATTCACTCCTTGAACCTGTTTAATCTGTTACTTTAAGATATTTCTGTTATTTAGCTATTACTTTTCTTTGTTTTAACTTTATAACTCTGTTGTTAAATGTGTAACTATCTATTTTAATCTTTTAACCATTACTTTTAGCAATTTCCTGATTTTCCTGTTATTTCAAGCGTAGTATTAGAACCGTTTATCCATTGCTTATCCGTTTAACTGATAGGCAGTTCTACGTCTCTTAATAAACACTCTCTCCTGTCTTAGGTGCTGATACCCATCTCCCTTTTTGTGTCAATTGAGATCGTCAAGATCTGCCAAGTGTACTTCATTCATCAGGACATGGATCTGTACGACGAGGAGACAGACTCTCACCTGCAGTGCAGAGCACTTAATATCACTGAGGATCTGGGCCAGATGCAATACATCTTCTCTGACAAGACAGGCACACTGACTGAGAACAAGATGGTGTTTCGACGCTGCACTGTGGCAGGGGTGGAGTACTCCCATGATGCCAATGGTGAGACAAGGAAGCCAGCAAACACACACACACACACACACACACACACACACACACACACTTGCATACCCTTACAGGAACAGTTAGCAGTCACTGTCTTGTTATTCCTCTGAATACCAAGCATTTTCTGGCCATTTTTTAAATTTCCTGTCACATTTCTTCTCACCATGGACTCGTTTTTCACAGCATTTTAAAGTCCTGCACCTCAGTGGATACAACTGTGTGGTAGCTACAAGTGGAGGGAATTCAAAAATGATCTTTATGCACTACAACAAAGTTGTAATGCCATAAATCATTAAAAAGGAAACAAAGAAAATTTTATGTTTTAATTTACAAGAATTGAAAAAAATACGAAATTATACAAAGTACCCATAGGAGCTACCAGTACAAGAAAAAATGGTGACTCTACATAATGCGAGTATTTTTAGCTCACGATCTGATCTCAGTACCTGTTTGCACCACCAGGTGGAGCATGTCATGGTTTAACACTGTAGAAGTGGAAGAGACCAGCACCTCCATGTTGGCAAGCAGAGAGCATTAGTAAAGGAACACTGTGACAGAGACTTAATGGCATCAACCTAGGAAACGAGTGATAAATGACATTGGGTCTAAATAAGATGGCGATCCTGCATCTCAGAGTAACATCTGACCGTCATTCTTGCGTGTTGTTTTGACATTACTGCTTGAAAACAAATATAAACAATGTATCGAGTATAGGTATGTGCAGACACCAGATACTTCAAAATTCACCCAATCTTGGGATTGCGCTTGGGTCATCCTTACTAAGCTGTATTAATATTTTACTATTTATATTTTACACAGCCTGCAGTTCAACTTTCAGAATTTTTATCAAGTGACAGTCGGTGACAGCCGAATCAATAATTGTTGCAGGAGGAGCGCAAAATTTTTAGTTTTTTACAGAATCAGTTCAGTCGTAGCAGTTTATTTTTGTCCAGGATTTTAATGAAATCTTATTATTTTAAGCTTAGATTTGGTAAACTTTCTTGACAAAACTGCCCGTCAAAGTCAGGGATGGGCCCTGGTTCTAAATGAGCCCTTGCTTTCTAAATCTCAACGAGTTCTGTCTTTCGGAGTCTGTAGCTCCGACAGACGGAACACCTGCTGTGGAGCAGCTCCGTCATTCATCTGCAGTTCTGTGCAGCAACACAGACGTGATGATGGAGGAGAAATAAACATTTAAAACTATGATTGAACTTCACTACAGTTGATGCAGAAAATGTTTATTGCCACAAGAGTAACAAGTCGTTGCATGTCAGAGCAGAAGCACGGTCAATCTGCAGAAAGATTTGGTGAACGCTCATCACGTCTGGAGCTTGTAGTTCATCCCTCGATAACCAGGTACATTATGTTTGCTAGCAGCCCGAAAACGGAGTTTACTAAATTATGCGAACATTAGCTAATAACTAGGTCAGTAAGAAGTAAGTGTTCTGCAGCCGTTTGTTGAACTGTGACTGTTTATGAGTTTGATCTGAAAATCAGAGTATCATTTTAGTTTCACATTCAGAGCAGCAGGATTTCATGATTTGGAGACTGCAGGCAAACTGACTTTATTTTCAGTTTTTCTATTTCTGGATGTTTGTGTCAGAAGTAGAAGTATTTCAACTGCTTTCTTCACTAAACTATTAAAATCACACGGTAAAAATACTGTCAGAGTCCTGCGTTGATTTTACACTCAAAAGTCAAAAATTAAACCAGTTTTATATTTATTATCTGTTCTGTTCTGACACTGTCCTCACTGCTCTGATTATCCCATCAACACAACATTAGTGTCTATATAAATGTTAATTTTTACACAGTACATGTGAGAAAATATAGCAATCTTTATTCTGTTCCTAATTTGCTTAATTTTTTTCTCTCAAAAAAAACAAACAAAAAGAAAGATGAGTAGTTCATGGACTATTGGAAAGTAAAAATGTGATGATTGTTTTACAGGTTTTGGCTCTAGTAAATGGTGTAATTTTGAAGGCTTCTTTAGAGACAAGAAAAGCATTCAGAGAGCGCAGTACTCCACCAAAGCTGCTCAGTCGCTGTATGGTTTCCAACAAATACGTCCGGAGTGGTGGATTTGTAGTAGGATCGCAATCATGTGATCGTCAGCAGGTAGCTGATGTAGTGTTCACTTGTTGTCATAGTTACAGCGACGCCATGCCGGTATCCCGCCATGATACAGAAATCTTTAACAAATCCGTGGATCCAGACAATAAGCCGCATCACTGCCAAAATCTAATCACTTGCTCTTTGTGTCATTTCTGACCTTCCCTGAAAATTTCATTGAACTCCGTTTTGGTTTTGAGTAATGTTGCGCACAGGTAAACAGGCAAACTGACAAATGAACGCCGATCGTCATAACTCTGCTGCGTTCCTTGGCAGAATAATAGCATGCCTTATAAACTTGCCAGTGGATGTTGGGATTCAGAAGTCATTGTTAATGCTGTGTTTGTGTTATTCAGCCAAAAGACTTGCCATGTACCAAGAAATGGATTCTGAGGAAGAGGAGTGTACGTCTCACGGCGGCACCCTGCCCCGGCGGGACAGTGTTACCAGCCACCAGAGCGCCCGAGTGGTGCTGCGATCCCAAAGCACCAAGTCCCACCGCAGGACGGGCAGCAGGGCGGAGGCCAAGCGAGCCAGCATCCTGTCCAAGCACACAGCCTTCAGCAGCCCCATGGTTAGTTTCCTCTGCTGTCCTGCTGTTTTCATGCTGTCGGCTCTTCACTGATAAAACCTGCTCTGTCCCGCAGGAGAAAGATATCACCCCTGACCCTAAGCTTCTAGACAAAGTCAATGACTGCAGCAGTCAAATGGACTTCATGCGCTTTCACAGCCAGCCCATGTCCCAGCTGCCCTCTGACCTCTCCGACACCATTGATTTCTTCATCGCTCTCACCATCTGCAACACGGTGGTGGTGTCCTCCCCCAACCAGCCCAGGCACAAGGTAACCCTCGGCTAAATCAATTCAGTCAAACCTTCCTCCTGGAAATAAGAGATTACATCTTGATTTGATCACACATGCTGCCAGATGTGTGATTTTTATTAAACTGATTTTGCCGTAATTTTATTTCACACTTCTTTGTTCTGGTTTGTTGCTTTTCTTAGTCTAGTGTGTTCTGTTATTGTGTGTGCATCTCTGTGGCACCGAGTGTTTAACTAGCAGGTAAAGCCGGCTGTGCTTTTAATTACTGTAATAGACGTGTCTGTTCTGCTGGTGAAGAAGCTGAGCTTGTAATATCGTGCTGACAGCATAACAGCGGCTGGGTGATGTCCTGCTGGAGCCACCAGAATGCAACTTACAAGCTTCTCTCCACATCAGCCTTCCTTTTATCAGAGTGTGTCTGTGCTGTTACAATTTTACAAGCAAATGTACTTAATCTGGTGAATAATTAATTTACCCTGTTCTTTTATAACTACGATACCTTTTAAAAATGCAAAAAGAAAAGTACTTTTGGATAGATGTTGCCTTTATTTGATAGTAAACATGCAACAGGAGACAATGGGAGACAGAGGCAATGATGTACCCCCAGAAACACTGGAAATATACACCAACCAGCCGCAACACTAAAATTATCTACCTATTATTGTGAGTGTGTGTCACTACTGCAGCCAAACAGCCCTGGCAATTCTGGGCACCTTTGAGGGCGGTCCTGTGGTATCTGGAAGCAGATCCTTTGGGTTCTGTAAGTGGCAGGGTGGGATCTCCATGGTGATCCATGGGGAGCCTTACGGAAACAAAGAAAGCATGAATTGGTCTTCAGTTATACTTGGTTTGTAGTGCTAATTAGCAAATGTTTGCATGCTAACACGCTAAACTAAGATGATAATAGTAAACTTTGTACCTTGTAAAAATCAGCACATAAACATTGTTGCTGTGTGGATGTTGGCGTTTCGCTTTAAGCACCACTATGTCTGATGCAGCCTGATGGAGCTGCTGTCATCGCTGTAGTTTTCTGGTGAATTTCTTAATATTTTAGGTGTTTCTATGCTCTTAGACATATACTGGGAGATCCCAAATAGACGTGTCTCTCTTTAAAGTGGTTATAATTTAAAAAGTATTGTGATCCACTGCCCAAAGCTTCTGTTACACTATGTAATTCTTAATTCTGCCATCATTTTGTCAGAAAATAGTGTCACAGTAGGATGGAGTCCTACAGACACCATCTCAATGCACCATCTACCAACAAGCCAAAGTACAAATCACTGGTGTTTTGTTCCTTACGAGTCCTTTGTAATCTGAAACAAGAGTAATATGTAGAAAGCAACAGAGGATCCAAAAATTCAACTGATATGCTTCCAAAAACTACCAAAACACTGACAGGAGGGCTTCTCTAAAGTGCCCGATTTCTTGTTTGTCTTTTTTTTAACTACATGGGAGTAGTTTCCATCTTTTGATGAAAAGAATTCAAATTCAAGCTGCTTGTTATATAATTCGAAAACCTTTCCAAAATCCAACAAAGCCTGTGTTTGCACGTAGCTTTCACTGTTGTGCTGCGTGTATCTTTGATGTGCTCGGTCCAGTCGAAGCTGCGTATCCGTGTTTTGTTTTGCTCTTGTGTGAGTCTGGGTGTGGTCGTCCTGTTCAGAGGTGATATCCTTTCCTCGCCACAAACCGTCCTGCCAGGCAGACGCACAAATCTGCACAGATTAATCCGTGCACAGTGACACATTATTTATGTGAGGCTGTGTTTCTGTTTGGAGGTTATCTGATAACATGGAGGGAAATGTAAATCTGCAGAATACTGCTGGCTCTGACACAGTCTCAAGTTTTCTTTTCTTTCACTTTTTATTGTTTTACTTTGTTGTCCTTTGTGTCAGTGTAATTGTTCACATTTTCTGATGATGCCCTTGTGGCTAACCCAGCACCTGAAGGATTTATACTTGTATATATGTGAGAACTGTGGCTCCTGCTGCCAGGAGACCTCAAAGTGAGTCACTCTTTATGCTATTGTACTGCACCACCTTGGGATGAAGGATTGGCTGAAGGATTACAGCCAGGAGGGGCATTTTCATCAGTTTGAGATCTTCTGTGCCAGTAGAGCTGGGCCTTATTTTTTCTCAAAGATAATAAAAATCCCTCCTAAGAACTTTTTAAGCTTAAGAAATGTTTCCCAAAAGTAGTTTACACACTTTATGAGCCTCTTACAAGTTATCATAGATTAATGAATAATCTCCGTCCACTGGTTTCAGTCAAGTTTTTCTTGTTCTTTGCATTTACCCATGTTCCCTAATACTCTCTTTAAAGCTACGGTAATCAGTATTTCTTGACACACTTCATTGCCATAACATTGTCTTAACCTTTGACCATCACAGTCTGTAGCTGGAAATGAGCTGTCATCTGTCTGTGGACTCTCGGCAGCTCAAACTTGTTTATACTCAAGACACAGCAGCATATGTGATGGAACTGCACAGAGGATTGTGGGTCTGAATGGCCAGAAAGCATGCTAAGGCTTGCATACTGCAAAATCCGACTTGATGTCATAAACGTCGTGGTATTTTTGGTATACTTCGTTGATGTTAATGTGTCTTGGGACACATCAAATCTATTTCTGGGTTACCATATAGATGTTAGAAGAATGTGGTGACACATTAGGTTAAACGGAGGACTCTTTTTTAGTAAAATTGGGATTTGAGACCACGGGTGTATGTGGACGTTTAGATTGAGTATCTTTGTGTTTGAGGTGCGTGCGTATGCTCGTGCTCATATGGTGGTATTGTGTTGGCACACTTAATATAACAGTTCTTCATTTAGTTATAGTTTTAATACAGTTTGGATTACAGACAGTTGAACTGATAACTTTCAAGTGTATTCTGTAGTGGCAGCTCCATAGAGAGCTGACATTAGGCTTTTAACAGAGTGGCTGCACAGCTGCTCTGAGTGCCGCTTTGGGAAAATTTTAAATTTTAGAGTATTTATACACACGTGTAGAATAAAACTCATCATATAACTCTCTAAAACCCAAGCATTGATGTTACTGATGTGTAATTTTCTTCTTTATTTTTCAGCTGTTGATAGTAACTCTCTGTTCAAGACAATAATCAGGTTTCTTTTCTCTTTTTTCTTCTGGTTTTTACAGGATTTTGTGAAAAGTAGCAAAATTGTAACAACAGATCTTAATGCTGACAAATATCACAAATTTAATTTTAACAAAGTCCATAAATTATTAGGGATACATTATTCAATTATATGAATATATGGATCTTAAAAATGCAATGTGATACATCACAATAGAAAGCAGTGGGTTTCACTGATGAATCTCTGGTTTATCTCTACCTGACGCTTTGCTCCCCTCATGTCTGTAAATGATGTGGACAAAATATTAAGAACACTCTTTAATATAATATAATCCAGTATGACACCATCACAAACTAACCTTCTGAGTCCTCATTAAAGTAGAATTAATATATTTTATTGATGTCAACAAAAACTGAAAATGTAGAAGATTTGTAAAAGTAGAATGAATGGCAAAGCTGTTGCATTGGAGTTTATGGGTGTTCCTACTGAAAAACACTGAAAAAAATGTTCCAAATCTTGTGTGATGTACTTTTTAAGTTAATACGTTCTTTGAATCCTTAGTAATTAAGGGGAAAGGTTATTACTGGTCAAACTCTTAGCTGGAAAATTGTTGAGATTGGTCCAAAAGAGAGCCAGGAAGTCAGAACATGTTGTTTAAAAATGGAATGTGGTATGTTTTTCCCTTATTAATGTGTTTCCCTCTGTGGTGTTGTGAGATTTGTAGAGTTTGTCTACAGTCACTCTGTAATGAGAACTGCTAATCAGTGTTAAAAGGCTGCTTTAACTGTGGACAGAGTAAAGACGAGATTGATTTTTAAGAGGAAATGTGCCCCTGCTACAATCTGTAAGTTCTGCTGCAGATGTGATTGACCAACTTTTCTTTGTCCTCCAGGTCCGGATGAGGTTTGAGCTGAAGTCTCCAGTTAAGACCATCGAGGATTTCATCAAACGCTTCACCCCCAGCCGGCTGACCTCCGGCTCCAACAGCAGCAGCTCCTCCAGCCTCATCACCAACCGCTCCTCCAATAAGGGATGCTCCAGCCTGCTGTCGTCTCCATCGGCAGAGAGCACGCTCACCAAACTGCACGAGGAACGTTCATGTGGAGGTTTGGAAAACGCCTTCAGCCCCGTCCCGCCCAGCTACGATGGAAAGGCCTCCTGGAACATAGAGGAAGGAGAGCTGCGCTACGAGGCTGAGTCGCCGGATGAGGCTGCGCTGGTCTACGCCGCCCGGGCCTACAAGTGCTCCCTCGTCGGACGTCTCCCCGACCAGGTGACTGTGGAGCTGCCTCACCTGGGGAAGCTGAGCTTTGAGCTGCTGCACACTCTGGGCTTCGACTCCACCAGGAAACGCATGTCTGTGGTGGTTCGACACCCTCTGACGGATCAGATCACCGTCTACACCAAAGGAGCCGATTCTGTCATCATGGACCTCATCAAACCACCCAACACAGGTAGGAAATTGTTCATATTTATCAAAACTTTATCCATTCTTAGATTATTGCATGCAGCTGGGAAATTGAAGGTGAATTTAAAGTTGGTGCAGTCTTGAATGCTGTTGGCTGTTATGTGGTTTGGATTGGATGTGTGACAGATGCTGTATCATGTTCCAGCAGACATGATGAATCGTGGCTGTCAGGTGGAGATCAGCCACTAATCATTTTATGTAATCTTCACATGGCACATGGGCTTACTGGACATGTCAGTAATGAGAATAGTGTCACTTTATGCTGGTCAGTCCAGAATGATTTGTTTTCAGCTGGACTTTGGTGAAAACGTGATGAGACTGGGTGTGAACGCAGCACAGGGAGGTGCTCTTTGTCTTTATAGAGCACTAAAGGTCTCACCCAGCCTTCACTAAACCTTCAAGCTTTCCACTGAGGTAAACATATAAAGTCACATGTTATGTAAGAACTTGTATTTTTAGAGCTGCTCAACTCAATGCCTACCTTGACGGCTTTCTCAAAACAACTTCCTTGTGCATTTTTTTCCTCCTTTTTTCCTTGTTCCGTCTCCTACTCGTTCTTTTATGTCCTAATGGCAAAGGTGTAGCAGGTTGTTAGTATTCCAGGCACACAAAGAGCCACACAGGCACTTTTCACTAATGCTTTGTACACAGTCACCAGACATCATCTGTCCAACGGTGCTTAGCAGGGACTGTTTCAACGCACATGAAGGCTAAACACAACGTGCTGTTTGTAGGGCTGCAGCCAAGGATCATTTTAATCATTATATTTTGGTGATTGATCATTTATTCCGTAGAATAGTTTAGAAGAAATTTCATTCACATTTTCCTTGACGCCAAGTCTTTAGGCTCCTTGTTTTTGTCTAATTAACCGTTTGCAACTGAACGAAGAGTGATTGAAATAATATGAAACACAGCCATAGCAGCAAATCCAAAGATTTGAGACGCTGGAACCATCATGTTTGGCAGTTTTTATTGTTAAATGACTAAGACACTTCAGATGCAATTTCTTTGGATTGATGAGCCACATATGAAATTTTACATTTAACAAACTGTGCTATTGTGTTGTATTATTGGAAGTGTATTGGGATGTGCTAATCAACAGATGGGAATAGAGAGAGACGCTGACCAATTACAGCCAATAAACTGATGTGCACTAGAGTTGAAATGATTAATAAAGTAGTTGTCAGCTATTAAATTGTCAACTATTTTGACAATTGACAAATCAATTTGAATAATATTTTAAGAAAAAAATAAATTCTCTGATTCCAGGTTTAGAAATGCGATTATTTTCTAGTTTTTTTCCTCCTCTATGATAGTAAACAGAATATCTTTCTAAGGCATTGGAGGACGTTATACTGGGTTTTGGGTCATTATTTTCACTGTTTTTGGACATGTTATAGACCCAAATGACTAAAAACAGAGTAAGTGTGTCTTTGGTTTCAGTAATTTTTTAAAGAAAAAAGTTTATCATCTCTGATTGCAGCTTCTTAAATGTGAGTATTTTTATTTTTTTTAAAAAGGTACTCTTGTAAGGTATTTTCTTTCCTCCTCTATGACAGTGACCTGAATACCTTTGAGTTCTGGACAAAACAATAGACTAGTCATCTTGGTGTTTTTGAAACATCGCTTGACATTTTTCATCATTTTTTGCCATTTTATAGACAAAACAACTGTTTGTGGTACATAAATGAGCTTTTAGGGGTTTAATTAATGCCTGGAGGGGGACTTCAGCTTTATTCACAAGGCCTATCAAAGTAATTGTAATTAGAGACAACTGCAGGCGCCTACATACCAAACATTAGACAGTCACTAAATCTTTATTTTTACACACTTCCTTATATTCTGTATGCTGCAGTATATTGAATCTCAATTAATTAATAATCCAAATTATACTGTATAATACGTCAAGTTACTGTTTTGTTTTTGTATCAGATCCTGGACTTCGTGTCTGGATGCACATTGAGCAGAAGAAGTACTTCCTGCCTCTACTCTTTATCATTCTTTTGTAAGTGCAGTACTTAATCACTGGAGTGTACCTTCCAGGTATCAGGACTTCTACTTTGTTTACACGCTGACCATGATTTAGTGAGATGCACATTTCTTTTCATGATGTGGTATTTGGTGTAAAAGCCCCATAAACTAGTCGTATATTCTCCATATTTATATTTTGATGGAATGAATCAACCTGCGCAGCAACTTGTCTCGACTTCCTCTTAGTAAAAGCCTGCTGTCATGTCGTGTGTGTGATTCATTTATTTCTCATGCCTGCTTTGTGGCTCCCTCCTCGTCATTAGAAGCAGGCAGTTCATCTCAACAAGGCAGCTCAGCTTTGCAGAAAAATGACTCTCTGGCTAAATTATCCTCCTACTCTGAATAAAGACTTGTTAACTGCAACACATCAACGGAGGAAAGCACTCCCATCTAGTTTTGGCATGTTTTCCAGCTGACGTGCAGTCCCATTCTTCGCAGGAATTCTGAATTACAATATGATTTATTGTATTGATTTTCCATTATGGGGACCATGCAGCCCTTTCGCATTTGCTGATTGTTCATCATTTTTAAAGCCCTGTTCAGAGCGGTGCCTGAGCTGGCACACTGTGGCATTTAGAAGTTTTTCACGTCCTTAAAATTCAGAGCGATGCTGTTCACTAGAGAAGAGAGTCTCCACTGGGACAGATCCACACCCACCCACTCCTCCACCTTGTGTCTCAGTCCAGAAGCTTTAATGGCCAGCGGGGTGTGCCCTCACACAGACAACTCACTACTGTGTTTCACCATTGGGCAAAAGCAGCCAATTAGAGCGCAGTACGAGCTGGGCCTCCTCGTAACACAGACCTCCATAATGGCTCCATTCAGGCGATGAGGGAGTAGTTCAGTGTCACTCTAATAACAGTGCACGTGCACGTGGACATGGACTGTCGACCCTCAGGGCTCAGCAGTGAAGAGTGTGAGCCTCATGATGTAACTCTAGTCTGGTTCCTGCTGCAGAGGCCTGTTCAACTGCAAGTTCCACCTTAAAACAGAACTTTAATTTTAATGTTATTCATCCAGGTTTTGTTGCTCACAGCTTGTCTGTTGAGTGACAAAATTATGTAATTAAAGCTGCTGTAATCAATATTTATTACATCATAGACCGGGTTAAATGACTATTTGTGCTCATAAGTGTATGTACCCTTGCATAATTTGTAAAATATGTAGCATTATTTAAAATGAAAACATGAAAGCACAGAGCAAATACAATTGTGAGATAATAACTTAGACGTAGATATTCCATTAAAAATCATCCCTTTCCAGCTAGAATAGTCATTTACCACATTCACAATGTCTACACAGGATTTCTGATTAATTTAATAGACAACTGCTTTTCTTCCAAAAATAAGGACATTTCTAAGTGACCCCAAACTTTTGAACGGTTTTGCATGTATCCTTATGAGCTCAACTATAAATGCAACCTATAAATGCAAAATCATTATTAACTCGACTGAGTTGTGTTTCAGCACATTTCAACTCATTGTTTTAGCTTTATTGTTTTCCTAGCCTCTTGCCACTCCTATGCCATCTTTTTCAGCTGCTGTAGATGATCCTGAAAGCACACTACAACCTAAAACCAAATGGTAGACATGCACTTAGCAACTGACTGTTGAACATTGTGTAGCATTGAGCAACTATACAGAGCTACATGCTAGACCTAGATGTTTCTCTGAGGAGTAAATCAAGACAGTGGTGTGAAGAGTGTGGATATGGCATTTAACACAGTTTTTCTTGGCTCAGAATGGGCATTTGCAGAGTGACTACCCACAATAGTAACTGCTGCAGTTACAGTAAAGGCAATTTAGTCTGGGTTTCCTCATTTAGCAGAAATCTACAGACTTGAATTTTGAATGTATCTTTGTTAGCATCTACCATTATTTTTTGCCTCTAGGAAATGCACTGAATTCAAGTGAGAAAGAATTTATTTTTCATCTTATTTTGAAGTAAATTGTTTTACATTTGCAGGAATGCCACATAACATGAAGTGAACAGTGCTCTGTTTATTCAAATGTCGAAGCGCACTAAAGATATGGTATCCCTACATTCACTTTATAATCAGGGTCTCAGTATTGATCAGAATAATAGTAAGCGTGCAACCCCAAGCTGTACTGTCAGCTAAGCTCTGTTAAAACCAACAGACACAGTTAGCAACTAGCTGTGATTGTAGCATTTAGCAGCTAAACAGATATTTCACCCAGGAGTCCACAGAGACACGACAGAGCTCCAAGAAAGGTGAATACTGCCTCTTAAATTTCTTGAGTGAATACAGACATGATTGTTAATGAATGCTAAAGCTACTCTTTCTGCCCTGTGTACAGTTGGGCAACACTTTGCTAACATGCTGGCCAACTTAAGATAAAAATATATATCAGAATGATTCTCTTGTATATAAAAACAAAGCATTGTTTACTTCCATGTTTGCGTACTTTTCTGAAATGTTGGTGCCACCTGTTGATTAGTGGAATTTCCTTGGCTCAAAAAGTTTATGACACCACAGCAGGGCGCCACACATAAATCTACAGCTCTTTAGCATTAATAGCTGTTAAAACTCCTCTGGGAACCTTCAACACACAGGACTCAAGTCCTGTTTGAGGTGGATTTTCCCATTTTCAGGGGCAGGAAAAATAAACATTGTGTAAAGTTCCACCTGTTTCTGTAAGGCCTTCTGGTCTGAGCAGCTCATGGTTTTTCCATAGCCAAAGAGACTATAGTGTAAATATTACTTCTTTATGAGACAACCAAGGCTGTGTCAGTTGTGAAAAAAATATTCTCATATTTTTAAGAAAAAAATAACTTTTTCTGGCTGAATTCTTTGATTGCTGCCTATTTTGTGTTGATTTGTTCCTTTCAGTAAAAATAATTTTGCGCGGCGGTCCATGTGTCGCTGTGCCTGCCAAGCTGTCGTGTTATTACTGAGATTACATGGACGGTAATCAGAGTGTTGGCTGGTGCATCTGTGTCAGGAGACCCATAAAGCCAATCTGTTTGTGTGCTGTCCCACTGCCAGAGAGATGGCCAAGATGCTGCAGCCACACAGACACTTCTGCAAGACTCCAGTACAAAACACCATCTTAAAAAACATGCAACACTCAGTCATATTAAAGTCATTCAGACAGGTAGTTGAAATACGTTGATTATGGTTGTAAGATGATATGTTTTATCATCTGATATGAAGACCTGATGAAATATATTGAAATGCAGTGTACATGGTTAGTTTAGGTGTGAGGACAGATGGCTTTTCTGTGCCTTTTGGAAGAACTATTTGGCAATTTGGAACTAAAATGTCAAACCGCTTATGGTAATTCCCTTGAAACAATATTATTTAATCTTCATTCCTCTGTGTTTCTCTGTCTTTTAAGGTAACTCCAAAGGGAAAAGGCAGAAGAAAATCGTCTGCAGGACTCAGAACTACCTGAACCTGTATGCAGCAGATGGCCTTCGCACACTGTGCATTGCAAAAAAGGTAAGCAAACAGGGATCCATAAACCTCACAAGAAGCGCTCAACGCTGTCGTCCTTCATTTCAGTGCTTCAGACGGAGAAAGAGATGCTGCGTCTCAGTGGCGTTTTGGCAGTATGCGTTTGTAGCCCGGCACAGATGATCACATGGGCCGGCCCTTCCAAAAGTGACATTCTTCGTGACTCAGCTGCAATCTGTGCCACTTTCCCAGCCTGTTAATTTATGCTCTCACAAGCCGGGCTCATTATATTCCTGCTTGTGCAAAGCCTGTCACCGACACAAAGTGATAAAACACCTTGTCAAGGTCTCACATTCTGCTGTGGATCTTTCACTGCAGTGTGGGGAAAAGAAGGAGAAGCTGCTCCACTGTTCAGTTTTACCCTCAATACACGTGATAATTTGTGTGTGATAATGTTTGTGTTTTTGTGTCAGATTCTGAGCCAGGAGGAGTACGCCTGCTGGCTGCAGCGTCACTTGGAGGCTGAGACGGCTATTCAGGGACGAGAGCAGCTGCTGTTTGAGTCGGCCCTGCGACTGGAGACAAACCTCCAGCTCCTCGGTAGATTTCACAACATTTTCATCCTGCGCTTGTAGCTGGAAGTGTGACTTTAGTACGTTTCATTAAATATATGGCTCTAATGTTGCGCGTCTTCACCTACAGGAGCGACGGGCATTGAAGATCGACTGCAGGACGGAGTTCCTGAAACTATAGCTTCTCTGAGGAAGGCTGGCCTGCAGATTTGGGTGCTGACAGGTGACAAACAGGAAACAGCCGTGAATATCGCATATGCCTGCAAGCTGCTGGACCCCGAGGAGGAGATCCTGACGCTCAATGCTGACTCTCAGGTGACCAGCAGAGTCCAGAACCTCGTAGATCAGAGTTGAATTTCAAGCACCCAAATGTATATATAGAACAAAAATGTGTTCAGTTACTTGGGTTACCTACTAATATGTGGTAAATAAAAGATCTATAAATATTCTTGTTTGGTTGTTCTGAGATTGTCTTCACTGAGTTTGCAGTTTATGGATTTATTTGTAGAATCAAACACCACATTTTGATTTCAGACAAATTACAAAAGAGACTACAACAACTTGGAGAGGATTTGTTGAATCTGCAGCAAAAAACTGCTAGTGCCCCTGATCTAAAACCTCCAGAGACATAAAACAAAACAGAAACAGGCACTTAAATCACTAATATTATGATAATGATGACCCCAAAAATAACAAATGTGATTGTGTATCTCAGCTTTCCTTGTCGAAAACTCACCTTTAATGAAGTGAGATGGTCCACTTCAGAGTCATGATGTTTAATTCTGTGCTGTTGAAGCATCTGGTTTCCAGATGTGAAGCATGTCTGGGAGATTTGATACTAAACAATGCTGTGTCCTGATGCTGAACCTGCTCTGTGCTCTCTCCCAACCAGGAGGCGTGTGCGCTGCTGCTGGAGGAGAGTTTACACTACATCCAAGCCAAATTCCTCTGCAGCTCTGCAGACCAAACCACCAAGGCCTTCCATTCCAGCTTTGCGCCCTTTGACCTCCATCCCTCTTCATCTCTGTCCTCCTCATCCTCCCACGCCGCTCCCTTCCTGGTACACCGGCTGGGCCTGGTGATTGACGGCCGGACCTTGGCCTACGCGCTGGATAAGAGTTTGGAGGATAAGTTTCTGGCTGTTGCGCGCAGCTGCCGTTCGGTTCTCTGCTGCCGATCCACTCCGCTGCAGAAGAGCATGGTGGTCAAACTGGTGCGGAACAAGCTGAAGGTCATGACTCTGGCTATAGGTGAGTGTAAGGTCAATAATACACACATTATGATTTAAATAAAACCCTTTTTATTTGAGCTGTTGACTGACAGGTGCCCCAGTGTTCATGATTGTTAGACTTGTGCACCTATTGCAGCAGATTTCACCAGAAGAGAAACAAAACTTTTACTCTCATCTCATGTTTGCATGTGTTTACAGTGACAGACACAAGAATTTGAGCCTCTTAACATCTAAAGTTGTGATAAAACGTTCCTTTGCATTAAATGGATTAAACTAAATGCTGCAGGCTATCACCAGTGTGTACAATCTGACAGTGTCCAGACAGATCAAAATACGCCTGAACTTTCATACACAGCTGCTGACAGGAGAAAAGAATCGACAAGAAAAGTAGCTTCAAAATTCAGATTGGCTTGACTGAAGTTCTTCATTTTTTAAGGTGGTAATGTGTATCTGCCTCACCTTTACTAGTATTGTCTGTGTTTTTATGAAACTGGTGAAACGAGTGCTGCATCCGGTCTTTCTCCCAGATCATTTCTCATCTGTGTGAGGAGTAACTTTTATCAGAATCAGACTTTAGTCGCTATCTCATAAAATACATTGAGGCATAGCAACTGTTTGTAAGATGTTGCTCATGTCAGCTGCAGGACACTAAAACAACATTTTCATGCTTCCATGCTGCTGATGGCTCCTTTGTTGTCTTTTTGTTCACTAAATAATTCCAGATGCGTCATTTCATATTATTGATGTCTTCGGCTTTGTTCCATGATGAAGGACACAATGAAGCAACGAAAATATGTTTGGAACGAGTCGGTGTGTCCAAACTTTTGTCTGGCACTGTGCACCGGTATCACGAGGGGCTTACATGGACCCTGGATTGATTCATTGAAGGAGCGTTGTGGCCGGACAGTCGGCTCTTCTGACAATGTATATCTTCAAGTTGTGATTTACAAAGACAGCTTTGCATGGAGGTGTGATTATTTTTTGGTAAACTTGACTCATTCAGGGAACCATGAGTCATGTTGCAGTGACTGGATCCAGTGTTATGTTGTTGAAGTGCGGCACTAAAATGCTGGAATGCCCCTTTGATACAAATTTAGCATTGGAATTTGACTCTGATCATGTTTACATGCACACCGGTGTCCTGCTGCATGGATTATTTTGTATTGATCATATTTAGGATATGACACTTACGTGGAGCAGAAAGAAATCTGGTTATTCACATCTGTGTATACAGCATAAGTACTAGTGACTATTTAACAATGACTTCAAACTGTGATGTTTAGCACAAAATGGCATTTTAATCTTACATTCCTTTAACTGTTAGCCTAACTGTATGTTATTGTATTTGCACACTTGTTATAGATTTAGCTTGTCCACCTAATTTCCAGCAACTGGAGACGAGAGTGTGACTGTGCAGGAGTTTGCAGCAATGGATGAAAATGAAAGCTGTGACTTCTAGAACAGTGTCATTAAAATGGAGTTCAGTGACCCTCAGTTGATAGAAAGCTTCCGTATGAGTCAGGAATCATAGGTCAATGTTTCATTTTAGTTGCTTTTGATAATTATTAATAGTTTTTATTGACCTATTTTTAATAAAGACCAGGAAATGAGGTTTATTTAGAATTTCATCATGTTGCGTTTGGCTTTAACTATTGAGGTCTTTTTAACAGGTAAACAGATTTTTGATGTTAACACAACAATGAAAAACACACAAATACATTAAATGACACACCTAAATTGAAATAAATAAGGAACGATCTCGCCTTCATACATATAGAATAAAATAAATGAGTCAAACCTGGAGGTTCATGGAGGCAAAGGACATGTTTTTGATTCAGGGAGGGGCCATGCTTGGAGTTTGATCACGCAACGTTTTCGTTGTGTCCTTTCATGATTCTTCCTAACAAATGCATTTAAATAAAACCATCAAACCAAACAAAAGTATCTCTCACCAATAGATTGATTTGTTGTCAACATATAGGACATCCTTTCACTGTCTGTGTGACACAGTTGATCCATTCACCAGACCAATAACAGAGACAAGGGTTTGAGTGTCGGTAGTTTGTAGTGTTGTACAACCTGAGCAGCTGTGGGGAACGTTGCTTGTTTACTAACTAGTTTTAGGTTCACAGAAACACTGAAGTTGTGTCCGCACAGGAGAGCGGCAGCGGTCTGAAGTCAGGATGAGATGTGTCCATGCTACAGTATCCTGGCTTTTTATGGTCCGCTCCAGCAAACATGAAATGGTTTGTTCTGAAATTGGGATATTATGTTAAGTGCACACAAATGGAATACTTCAGAAGCTTCGTGTATGGACACACTGTCACTGATTTCAGGTTTACAGCTTTGAACGTTCTACATAGCTACTAAATCCTACTAAAGCCTTTGCAGATTTTTATCCAGTGAGTGCAAGTCGTTTCTTTTTTTTTTTTTAAACAAACACATTCCTGCAGTATTTTCAGTTTCATGCCCACATACTCTGAACCTGTCTGTCCTGCAGTGAAAAAATCTGTTTGTGTACTTTCTGTTCAGGTGAGGTGTTAAAAACTAAAATCTGAGCAGCTGTAAAATTTTAATGTCCAAATGTTGCGTATTTGGCCGGCTTAGGAAACAGAAATATTTATAATTCAGTGAGTTCACAGAGAGCATCACTGTCAAATATTCGAGTAGCACTTACTGCTTATACACTTAAACAGATTCTCCACAGGTTTGTCTTCAAGCCTCATTACAATCTTGCATTTTTAAAGTCATTTAATGCTAAATCATGTTTCCTTTTATCATGAATATCCTGAATAATATATGAGTCAGACGTAGAGGAGCTCCTGGTTGTTCTCCCACTGCTGTGTCAATATGAGCTGACTTTGAAATTCAGGTTACATCGAGGTGAACCATTCATCATACACACCTCTGCTGTGACCACTCAGTCGAAAAACCGTGTTATTCTCAGTAATTATGCACCAGGGCTTAACAAAGCTGCTGCCTGACAGAGGTGACACGAGGATGTCGGTGTGACTTAGAATTGTCTTTCCCGTGTTTTCCATTTTATTTGTTCCCGCTGCACACAGGAGGATCTGTTTTTCTGCCAGCCCAGCATTTTTCTGTCATTGCTCCGTTTGCAGCAGTGAGGAGGAAACACTACAGCTCCTCACTTCTCTTTCATGTTGCATCTCTGGGGACAGCAGAGGAGGCTGAAACTCTAATATATCACTACTCCAGTCTATCTTAACACCTAAACTGTTATTTATAATAATGATAATTGTAATTATTTGGCTTTCTGTGACAGCAGTTAATGGTTTATGTAAGAAACCACAAGGAAAACATGCAAAATATGTAAATTCTACTGCATAAAAAAAATTAAATCAGGCAATGATGGTTTTCATCTGTAGAGCTGAGCCTCCAAGTCGACTAATTTATTAGTCATATGGCAGAAAATGAATTACCAGCACTTTCAGATCCCAGGCAGGTTCTTACATGCACATTTTCTGCTCTGTATCATTTTAAGTTGAATATTATTTGGTTTTAGAAAAACAGAAGTAATTTGGAGAGATCTGGGAAGTTGCAGTGGACATTTCTTGCTTTTTTCTTACATTTTGATTCAAACATTAATTAAGGAAAGATAAGCTTTTATTAACTCCACAGCAAGGACTTTTCCAGTAGTGAATGGGGATAATGCAAACATAGGGAACATCAGTAAACAATAAAAATCAACAAGACTGAATGAATATGATATTTTGTGTTAAAAATTGACGTGACCTTCCAATCGTAAGTGTGTCATTTTAATTTGAGCTTCACCGTGCAAAATTTGACACAAGTCTGTTCAGTAAATAGTTTTGAGTTTTTAAAATAAACAGTATTTGCACAGATGCTACATAGATAAGAATAAGGAGCTGTATTTTTAATAATTTATAAGTAGTTTATTCAACTTTTTTGTGGAAACACCTCATGAAATACCTCATGAAATTCAGGAATGTCGCCACAGGAAACTGAAACGCAGAGATTTACCTGCTTTCATCATGTGAACTTGTTTGGCAAAGACGTTCATTTAGATCTAAACTCTAGCTTAAACCTAAAACTGTTAAAATTTAAAGTACAGTTTTTAGAAGTAGCTTCTTTAATTAATTCTTTTATACATTTTACATAATTTATTTTATTATGTATTTCTATCTTAATACATTTTAAAGTTATTTAATATTAAACACTTTTGGACTCCTCAGTCTGAAACACCAATGTGAAACGTGCAGAAAGCACACATTTCATCACTGTTTCACTGTTTCTTTTTTCTACATAACAAGATAAGATAAGTCCTTTATTTCTCCCCACACCAGGGGAAATTCACATTGTTACAGCAGCTTATGTAGCAATGGACTTAGTAATAGAAATACAATAATAATAGAACAGTAGTAATAATATTTACAATATGTACAGGGATGAGAAATGAGGATGAAATAGTGCAGTAGTGACACACTGTAAGACAATGCAATATAAAGTGGCTTAAAAAAATAAGTTTAAAAAGTGCCCAGTTAAAGACTTGATTCCTATTCTGATTCTTTAATATGTTATAGATGCTTTTAATAGAGCACATACTGCAGCGGTTATCACTCTGCTGCCGCCCCGGTGTGTTCGAATAGATTTAGTCACACTGGGAGAGTATTAAGAGCCAACACAAACTTCTATTTAAGCGCTCATCACCACCTACTTCTCATATTCATCCTGCGCTGCCACTGCGCTGCCATTAACTGTTGTGACAACAAAACCTCCTCTGCCCACCTACACTTCATCTCCCACTTCACCACCTGTAGTGATGAAAAAAATCCATCCTCAGAGTGGAGCCAAAAGGAAACGTGCTCTTCATCAACCACCATAGCAGGCCTGGATCAGCCTGAGAGGGGCAGAGGAGCTGGTGAAGGGCAGGTAGTAAACAGCTCGGGATAATAAACACACAGCTAATATAACAGCTGATGAATCTCACTGTTCCTCCCACAGAACAGTGCAGCTCAGGGAGGAACACTGTCTTTTCCATCTTGCCTTCGCCGTGCTCGATAAACCTCCATCAGATTGTGTATCAGTGTATGTTGAGACTCCTGTTCTAAGGGACTATTTTCTCTTTTATCACAGGTGATGGGGCCAATGACGTCAGCATGATCCAGGTCGCAGACGTCGGTGTTGGGATCTCTGGACAGGAGGGCATGCAGGTAAGGACACAAGTGTGGGGGGGATTTACAGCGGATCATAAAGAAGCATCACAGTGTGAGAGATCCTGAGAGCGAGAGGAGCATTGGGATTGAAGATAAGGGAATAAGGGAAGGCATTCTTTAGCATAGTTAATGGCTTTTCATTACTCTTAAGTGCGAGTTTCAGCCCACAACTGCACACATCCTCTAAATAGGATTGCCTGTGTTCTGCTGACTCAGGAAGCTCGTCCTGCAGGGAAGCAGCTCACTTTATGGGTGCTTCAGTCTGGACTCCATCTGCACCAGCGTCTCCCTGATCTAAGGTCACGTCCAAAGTAGCGTCTTCAACAAAGGCTGCAGAAAAAAAATGTGAAAAAAACTGATTGGTCCCTCATCCCCTGTGCTCATTTTCCTGCGGCGCCTTGTTCCAGAACGGTGATCCCACATAGCAGTGATGGAGATTCCCAATTAGCTTCCAGGGGAGATTTCGCCGGCGCGCTGCTGTGTAGCACATCTGTTAAAGCCTCCGTATCCTGTCTTTAAATGAGCCGCTAGATTAATCACTGTTAATCATATTTGCTCTTAATGAGACAGCGGTCACTCCTCGGGACTCCACTGTGTGCTGAGACGCACATTTCTGCAGTCGTGCCGCTGCTCTATGATTAACACACCTTTGCTTTATTAGGGGCTCGCTCCCCAGTCAGTCGTTGGGAGGCCGTTATTAGAGCGCAGCAGAAACTAAACGAGGTTCCTGCTGTTATTTCTCTTGTTGACAGATAATGTTGACAGTTGAGAGGTGTCATAAAGGGTTAGCGGCGCTGTTTAAGATGTAAGTTACAAAGCGGGCCTGACTGAGGAGGGTTTTAGATGGTGATAGATGAGCCTGACAGCTTCCAGCCGCCGGATCGTTGAATCCCAAAAGGTGGACAACTCGTTTACGAGTTATTGCTTTGGAAAGATTATACCCACTAAAGCTTCATTAAAAACAGGCAGCTGTGAGTGAAGCAGCAGACATTTCAAACAGTTATTTCCTAATGGCTGCCTGTGTCATGTGTCTGTGGGAGGCAGAGACAGCGTGGAGGAGGGAGGAGACTGAATGCTGGTGCTTCTGTCGTTTTGCAGGCGGTGATGGCGAGCGACTTTGCTCTCCCACGTTTCCGGTATCTCCAGAAGCTCCTGCTGGTCCACGGGCACTGGTGCTACTCCCGGCTGGCCAACATGATTCTCTATTTTTTCTACAAGAATGCCGTAAGGCAGTTTTTCTCCTCATCTGACACATAGTGGATGAGTTGCAATGGTGTGTTTCACCTGAGTCTGTCCCTTATTTGCTCCCACAGATGTTTGTGGCGCTCATCTTCTGGTTTCAGTTCTACTGTGGATTCTCAGGTTCAGCCATGATTGACCAGTGGTATCTCATCTTCTTCAACCTGATGTTCTCTGCCTTCCCACAACTCATCACTGGCACTCTGGACAAAGACGTGTCAGCAGAGACTCTTCAACACCTACCTCAGCTCTACGTGAACGGCCAGAACTCCGAGGTCCAGTAGCACTGAACGATTTGCATTTTAAAGAAGCTAGTGATGTAAAGGAAGATGTATGTTTTAACTCAGCTGATATCTTTTTTTTAAACTAAACATTTCAGTCATTATTTAGAAGCTTGTCATTATATCATAGCTTCTTCAGTTTAATTATTATTGTCCGTAAATAGTTGACAGATTCTCACGTATGATGCAGTGCAATGTTTTAGTTTCTCAGGTTACACTGTCTAAGGCCTTGTTCACACTAATGTGGACTTTTTTCTAGATGGATATTTCTCCTCTCCGTTTAACCAAAAATAAAAATTCTGTCCACTCAACATTTTACAAAAGATCTCCTTACACACAAGAATGCAAATGCTCTAATACAAATGCTGGGCCAGTCCACGTCAATGATACGTCAAATACCAAGAACTCTCTGTTATTCTGTGAATTATGCAAACTTTTATTATGATTTTTGGAATTTAGATTTCACGCCAGGTCAAGACTTTCTCAAGTCTTGATGTGATGTAATACATGTATTCAGGAGCCCTTCGTTTCCCCAGACTAGCTCCATTCAAATGGGCTGCAGTTTTAAACCCAGGGGGGAGTCATTCTGAATGCAGCCCTACTTTTGGGTGTGTTTAAACCAATTCCTGCTCTTCATGTCTGCAAAGATACACAACCTCAGTTGTGTCATCTACCCATAAACATCCACAGAAGGGTTTTTGTGGATCCTCGTGGGCATCCGCATGCAGACACTGAAAACCCACTGACTGTGAAGGTGCCAGGAAAACAAATGCTGCTCAAAACAAATGCTTGTTTTTAGAAGACATTGTGCCAGACTGTGTTTTTCAGCCACACTTTTATAATTATTTTTTACAAGATGTATAATTGAAGTAGTTGCTGTCAGACTTTGGGGGGTGCTTTGATTTGTACATGCTTTCCATCAGCAGGGGCAGAACATAGTGGGAAGTTCTAGAATCTCCAGAAATCGTGTACACTGTGCTCAGAATCAGAATCACAATCAAAAAAATCAATCAACCAATCAAAATTTATTTATAGAGCACTTTACAACACTCAAGGTGACCAAAGTGCTTTCCATGTCTTTATTGTCATTGTATGAGAACAACGAAATTGAAAGTGCAGTCCTTACAGTGCCTAATAAAATAAAAACAAATAACATAACAAAATCAAAGAAACATGTAAGACCATCAGTATGAAAACATTCAGAAAAAACATTCATAAAATCCATTAAACACTACAATTATTTAATGTGTCCTGAGTTTAGTACATAAATGGCATTTGCATAGAAACTATTTCTGAGTCTACCTCAGGAATAATCACATTGACATAGTTCTATAGTGTATCCTGTAAAAACTGCAAACTCACAGCCTTTCAGAAACATCACAGGAGACCTGTGTGTTTCTCTGTGTTTGATTTGAGTAGCAGAGCAACCGTCTGTGTAGTGGACCTTCACATAACTGCTATTATGTATATTGTAGTAGGAAATAAAACAACGTACGCTCCATGTTCAAATCATTTATTTCAAATGAAAGCTTTATTCCATTTCTAGAGTTAATTGTTGAGAATACAACATAGCTGGGCTACTTCTGTACATAGAGATTGTGTAAAAGTGATACAAATACATCCTTGGTCATTGATTTCAAAGTTTTCGATGCCTTTGTTGAATGGAATAGAGAAAACCTCTACGTACCATTTTACTCAGTTGGCAGTTAGCTTTAACTTTCTGATTAATGGCAATAGATTTTATTTAATGCTGTCCATTTGCTATAAATTCGACCCCTGCCAGTCGACTTGATGAAGTACCTAACTGTTAATGTCTGGGTTTTATCTTGCAGGAATATAAGCCATATATGTTCTGGATGAACATGATTGATGCCTTCTACCAAAGTCTGATGTGCTTCTTCATTCCTTACTTTGTGAGTCTGGTTTTAATTTCCATCGGCACGTCTGCATTCAGTAATTTCTCTTTGCTGTCACTTACCCATCATCTCCTCTGTCTTCACCCCCTTCTCCTACATCCTCCCCTCTGTTCTCCCCCCTCAGGCCTATGCTGACTCTGACATGGATCTGTTTACATGGGGAACTCCCATCACCACCCTCGCTTTGTTCACCATTCTGCTACATTTGGGCATCGAGACCAAAACCTGGGTAACAAACCTGATTTTAGACTCACTAATGACAGTTCATGAGTTTCCATTATTTCAGCTTCATGCTGTTTTGTGTCAGTCATCGGCTCCATGCGATCTCTGCTGTGGAAGCTGACGGCAACGTAGATATTTAACTCGGGCTGATTGGATTGAATCAGAAAGCTCTGCAGCATCAGGGCCTATATATCAGCTTGACAGCGTGTCTGCCTCCATCCAGGCCCTCTGTAAACAGTTGACGCTACATTACAGCACACCACCACTTCACACTGCCACAGAGCTCCAAAATACCTGATTTTATTCCCCCACTGCCTTGGTTTTACTCTCGGGTATCCATGCACGGTTCTCAGCATTCTTGGTCATGAGCCATTTTAAATTTATGACTCTGCATTGAATCAGAGTCTTTTCCATTATGTCCAGGCAGTAAATTTAACTTAAGTTTTTTTTTTTTTTTTAAATACATGAAGAATGTCCTTTCCTCTAACTACAGTCCTGGGCACGAGTGCCCCTCGTGCAGAGGAATGTTCATGCAGAGCAGCATCAACCAAAAGCAAACATTTCCAAATGCTCTGCTGGCAGGTACTTCATTCTCTCACTGCTCAGGAACATAATGCATGCATGATTGGAAAATGACTGCGAAAGTCAATTAAAGGTATTTGAGGTGACAGCAGGCAGCGCTCTTGTCTCTCCCCCATACAGTAGCTGTGAGGCTGTAATTAATTATGTGTGTCAGAACAATACTCCAGTGAGCCATTGTATAGTATCCACTCTGTCAGATGTCAGATCAGCCAGTCAATTCAAGGATGAAGCATGAGTGGTTTTTTTGTATCCTGAGCCGACTAAACTCATTAAAGTGCACAAGAAGACATCTCTCTATATCCTGTTTTGCATGCAGACTTCTCACAGTGATTTCTTTTATTGCATTCAGTGGTTTTCTAGACCTGCATAAAGGGAAGTACTGGTTTCAGTATATATATATATATATATATATATATATATATATATATGGCAAGACGTTACAACATTTAATATTCTGAGATTGACTATCCAGAATTACAATTATAGATTACAAGGTCATTTTGACCAGTCCCAGTTTTCATTCCAGATATCTATGATTAGAGGTATTATGACTAGTCCATGCCAATGTGAAGCTTCTCGTTGGATGATGGTCCAGCAAAGCATTTAACACAATTAGCAGAATTAATGGTGGCTGCTGTGGTGGGTAAAGTCTTTAGAAAATGCAGTGAAATAGTAAGAGCTCATCAGCTAGTATGTTGTGGAGAACGTTAATTTGTTCATTAGAGATTTGTTGCTGAAATTTAGTGAAACTTAAAGCTCTGACTGTTTTAAGATGTTAGGAAAACAGCTTGCCATATGCAGTTACGTTTGCATTGCCGTAATATGTTTGCAAAGCAAGCCGCCTACATCTCTGACCTGCTCGAGCTTCTGACATAACCACACATGTCTGTAATGCCATCTTGTTTTGTGAAAACTCTAATTCAAGTTATCTGATATTACATTTGACAAGTCAGAGTTCCAGTTCAAGATACAACCACAATATCATTCATACCTGTTCAAATTTAATGTAAGATATTTAAAAAGGACAAAGTAGATATCTTGAATTGAGGGGAATTAAAGATATATTGAAGTATAATTATGACTAATCAGATTCTATCTGTAGACTACTGAAACTGAAATTAGTACTTGTTCGGGTGCAGCTATAATTCCCATGCTAGGAAACCCCATACATATGAATGTTACAATGCATCACTCTGTCGTGTGGACCAGGTCAGAAGACCATTTTGAGGAGATTAATAACATCACAGGATATTTACTATGGAAGACTGCAGCTTGTTTGCCTGTTAATTTCTGCTATTTGATTTATATTAAAGTAACCTTTTATTTACTTTATTTGTTTTTAAATGTAAGCAAGCAGATTATGCATTGTACATTAAGTGTCAGAGGTTAAGAACTCTGTTTTTTTTTGGAACTGGAAAAACATCACCATTTTTCATAACGCTCTGACCTCCAAGCAGTTGCTTCTGTCACATTTTTGCTCACTGTGAGCTCATTTTTCACTGTAATATAAAGTCCTGCATCTCTATGGAAACAGCACAACCATGGCTGGAAGTAGAGAGGACTCAACAATGACTTAATGCAGTAGAACGAAGGTGTGATGTCGTAAATGATAAAAAAAAATAAATAAATATTTGATCATTTGTTTTGCAAAAATGTTACAACCTGAAATCAACATGTAGAATCTTTTTACAGAGAGTTACCAGTTCTAGGAGAAATGATGTCTCTGTACACTGCAGATATTTCACTACTTTTAATTTGTTTTCATACTTGTCTCCCATCTGCTCTGTGTAAACACAACCTGCAGTCCCTGAATTTTTGTCATGTGAGTGTTGGGTGCAGCAGAGTCGCTAATGGCTTTCCAGTTGCACTGAGGGTTGGAGGGTTTTTTTTGGTTTCTTACAGAATCTGGTTAGAACAAACTGTTCATTTTTGGTCAATTTTAAATGAGGCTTGTAGAATAAAGTGACATTGGTGACATATCACAATGTTAAACCAAGATTTGTTTAATTTTCCTGCTGGAACTGCACGTGACAAAATTCAGCGTAGTTCACAGAGCTCAAGGACTCTGAAAGTTGAAAATGCAACAATTCTATTGCTTTTTAAAAAAAAATGTAATGCTTTGTCTGTAAGATAACATGCCTTTCAAAGCTGACAGCGAGTTTTGGATTCACCCTAGTCTTTATGCTGTTACTGATTCAGAGAATTTGACTGTGGATTGGTTTTTTAACGTACCCTTGAATCGTCACTAGTGGTGCACATACACATAATCACTTCATCGCTCATACTAAATATGTAAGAACTACATCAAATTGCTTGCCAGTTTCATTTCTGTCATGATGTCCCCCCTGCAGACCTGGATGAACTGGCTGTCGATCGCTTTCAGCATCGCCTTATTCTTCACCGTGGCTCTGTGCTACAACGCCTCCTGTCCCACCTGCTACTCGCCCTCCAACCCCTACTGGACCATGCAGAGGCTGCTGCAGGACCCGCTCTTCTACCTGCTCTGCATCATCACGCCTGTAGCCGCACTGCTGCCTCGGTACGCTGCATTCGACGCACGGACTCACGAGCCAGTTTTTCTCAAATATTTATGATCCGTGCCGTGATTTACATCTTGTTATTAATAGCAGATGCCTTTCATGTTTATCCCGAGAGCCTGGCATTCATCCTGCTCAAGTGTGTCCTGATGTCTGGCTCTGTTTTTACTTTGCAGATATTTCTACAGGGCGTGTCAAGGCACGTTGTTTCCAAGCCCAGTCCAAGTTGGAAGACAGTTAGATAAACTCCCTGCTGACACCCGCAGGAACATCCTCAGCCTGACCAGGGTCAAGGTGGGGTCGCCGCTCAGCCCCAAGCCTCCCTTCCTGTCCCTCAGCAAGGCCTCACCTAAAGGATGCAATAAAAATGACCAGAGGAGCATCAGCGGCTCCAAGACATTAGAGGCCACACAGGGGCAAGCAGATGAAGAGGAGGACCGGAGCTGCCTGTCGGGGCCCACGGACAGTGAGATGCACCTCTCAGATCTCTACACATTAGTTCCTTCAGAAATAGACACTCTTCCCTACACCAAAGACGCTCCTCAGCCCGCGGGGGAGCTGCAGCCTCCTTCCACCGAAGTTTCGGAGTGCCTCGATAAGACTTTAGAACCGTCAGATGTGAGTCTGTCCAGCTGGATCACCTCCACGCCTTTGCTCACGCCGGCGGACAGCGTGCAGCTGAACCTGCTCCCGGACGGAGCTCCTCAGTGCGTCAGATACTCGAGGAACTCTGAGGACAGACTCAAACCCGACCATGCAGTTCATCCAGCACACAGGACAGAGCAGGAGGTGGAGCAGCTGCTGCACACCAAATTATGATGCCTTACAGTCTTATGTTACTCAAACTCCAATTTGCACGATAGTTTTTTAAAATTTTATTGTATTTTTCAAGGAGATTCTTTTATAAAAGACACAAAGAGGTACTTTATATTTTGGATGTAACGCTAAAGTAAAGATACTCTAGAGGTTTGGGAGATGTAAGAACTGGAATATCTCCCCTTTCTTTTTTTGAATACTGGGAAATTTGGATTTCACAAAGAAGCATCTCAGTACTTGATCAGGTTCTAATGTAAGAATGAGGAGAGTCGAGACATTCCACTGCCGGGTTATTTGGGAGTTTGTTTTCTCTCTGATATGGTACCCTGTTCGTTCTTTCAGCGAGCCCTGTAAATGCAGTAAGACCCGGATCAGACACCACTGTGGCCTTGAATCACTGCTGGTATTACTCCTGAGGAGAGAAGTTTAATATGTTTTAAGTCCCCACAGAAACGTAATTTCTTTGAGGACTTCCATGCAGATAATTCCAAAGTTTTATATTTACATACAGCAAATAGTGGCATTTGCTCAGTGCACGTTTTAGTCTTGTTGCTGGACAGTTTTTGCTCAATTTCAAAGAATAAAAAGTGTGTTCATAGCTGTTCTGTTGCACAGTACATTCCGCTGAAAATGTATGAGCTGTTGACTTTAAATATAAGTATGCATCATAAGAGTTCATCAAGAAGTTTTCATTTCAGTCTTTGTACACTCAGAATCTACCAGGAATTATGCTCTGTGTGAGTATGTGTATGTTTGTGTATCCATGTCTTTCTATGTTTGTGTGGATCAAAATTTTAGTTTTATATGTTGTAGGGTCAAGATTTTTTTTTAAGGTTTAGGTTGGAGTTATTTAGTTGTGATGGTTGCATTTGGATTAAGGGTTAGGGGATGCATTAGCTCAATTTTTGTCCTCACAAAGACAGAAAGACATGTAAATGTGTGTGTGCTTATTCATTGAGTCATTGTATCTCTTTAAACGGTGCCTGCCAGTTTAAATGAGTATAGATCTGCATTTTTGGCATTGATGGCCCTTTTTGCCAATATGACAGAATCAATACAGTTAAATATGAAGGTAATGCCAGAGACAGACTGAAAATAGTGGAGACAGCCAGAGTGGTTGTGTCCAAATATGAAAGAAAAAATCCTCTTTCTAGCTATGTTAAATCTCTTTTCTTTTTCAACCTGCACAAAAGTATGTGCTAGAGTTTGCCAGGTAAAAGGCAGAATCTCAAGATGCACCTAGCAAAAAAGTAGTGCAACCTTTAATTCTGGTAAAACTATTAAATGTTGTTCCTACACTTCAGTTTTTGTATAGCTTTATAAAACAGACCTGGGCAAGATAAGCTGATGGATTTTGTTACCTTTAGACACAGCGATCCAAGCTGTATCCCCCTCAGCTAAGCTAACCGTTGTGTGGCTTCAGCTTCTTATTTAACAAACGGACATGGCAGATATCATTTAGTTGGGCTGAGACAACAGTTAGCTTAGCATAAAGACTGGAAAAGTTAGTCTGGCTACCAGCTGTCAAGAGCTAACAAAAGTTTGTGTTATAACTGGAGTTTTGGTGTCACTTGTTGTTCAGAGACAACCAAAAGTAGTGCAGCTCTTCCTTGAAGCTACCATCACATTTCATAAACAAGTGTACTTGAAGGTCCTTTTATAGCAGTTTATTTCATATGTTGAGTTTATCTGAAGCCAGTCTTGTTTTTTTTTGTTTTTTTTTCTGCCCATGTTCAGCTGTAAACCAAATCCCCTGTGCCATTCATCCAAGGTTCATTCCAAATGCAAAAGATGCGGCATTAAATTTTAAATTTGCACTTTGAAAGCAGTTTGTCAGAATTGCCACTGAGTATTGTTGGTGACGTGTGCAGTGCTCAGATACAGAATACAAAGAATGGGAGATTTCATTCTTACCTTTGCAAACAACACGATGTGTTGGTCATCAAAGTATGGAAAATTGGAAAGATTCTACAGTTTATTGTTCAGCATTTAAAGCAGCAGCACCTTTAATATTTTATGATTGTTGTATCTCTTGTCTCATTGCAGTATGTTTTTGTATAAAGTAAAACATTTACCAAAGGTCATTTATATTTCTGTATTTTCTAAGCAATCGTATGTGCCTTAACACTGGATAAGAAATTACAAATCTGCTCATGATGCTGTATTTGTTTGAAGATGATGGAACATCTTTGTGTTTTTGGAGATGTTTTATGAGGCTACATGCTATGTGGTTTCTGTCCTCCAGCCTTTTTAATTCTAATTTTTCTTTTTTTTTTTTTTGCCGACGCTGTCTCTCTGGCATGTCGTTACAATTCTGACTCCACAGTCTGTTCAGTTTGTTTTATAGGTTCTGTCCGTTCTGTGCTTTTGGCGTCGCACTTTGTGTGCCAGACTGAAGCTCGAGCGTTTTCACTGCGGCATTCCAACGTACCCACTTTCACATATTCTTCACAGGAACATTCGTTCATTTCTCTTCACACAGCCTTGAATATATCTGAGCTCATTTTGTTGGCTCTTCATTTCTATTTTGGTGTGAAGGTAGGCCTACAGTTGTAACACTCATCAGAGCTGTTTACCTGCTCTTAAACCTTGATTTCAGTTTATGTCAACGTATTCATCTGGATACTTTATAGTTGGGAAATTGGTGTAGTATGCAAGAAACACTGAAAAGCTTCATGTGAGAAAGACTTTTTTTTGCCAGAATTTCTTATTTTGCATCAGCTCTTTGTCCTTTGAGTAATTGGACTCTTCCTGTACATGGCAACTTGTGAACAAAATAAAAATGGTAATAATAAAGTATTTATCCGTGTATACCTGTTTGTCTCATCAGGATGTACACTATTGGATTGATATAATGTCTCAGCCCTCAGTTTTTAGATATTTTGTGGGCTTGGCCTGTGTTCTTTAAAGAGCTCATATTATGTACAATTACAGGTTTACTAGTGACTTTAGAGAGGAAATACTGTTGGACTGTGAGGCAGCTGCTCATTTTTTGTATTAGGGCCAATCTAGCAGTTATGCAATTGCAACACTGATGAAAATAAGTAAAGGAAGAAAAGCCTGGACTTAAAGTGTTTCAGGCAGGTAAGAAGCAGTATCTTTTGTCAGAGAATAGCTCTCTTTAGGGTGGACTTGGGGCTTTGTTAGTTTGCGGACCTTTCTCCCCATTACTCTCCCCCTAGCTGGTTGAGCAGATAGCTGCCATCCCTGAACCTGGTTCTGCCAAAGGTTTCTTCCAGGTAAAAGAAGAGTTTTTTCTTCACACTGTTGCCAAGTACTTATTCAAAGAGAACTCTAGATTTGTTTTGTTTCCCTGTTTGATTTTAATTTAAAGCATATAAACATTTGAATGGAAGGTCCTCTTCTATGTGAAGTTCATTGAGATGATATATGTTATGAATTGGTGCTACATAAATAAAATTATATTGAACTGAGTTGAATTAGATGCACAAAAACAGCTATATAACACTGAGGAAAAGAGAAATCTCAGCTGACACAATTAGTCCAATATTTCCTCCCCTTTTAGCTCTGTTGCTAACTAGCGTTTTAGCTGAGTTAGTTGTTAACTTTGTCTGTTGGTCATTTTGTACTGAAGAGGTAGAGGATTTTTTGGCATTACTTGCTGTGATTAAAAACAATGCTGCTTCACAATGACAGTCAGCCAAAACAGTAAAGTTGCAGCCGTAAAACCAAAACAATGGGCTGAGGGGAAACACTGAGTTATAAATCTCCATGCATTGATCATTCCAAGTGATATCTTTCACATTACTGATTGCAGTTTGACCCATTGTTGATATAAAAATATTTATTAGAGCAGCTATAAAGTACCTACCTCAAGAGGATCTTTGACAATAAGTAGCTTTTCACTGCAGGAACTTGGAACCCCATTCAACCTGTTTTGCCTTTCTGTTTCCATTGTGGTGTAGGATCTGATAGCTTAGACCACAAAAATCTCTGAGTGCCCTAAAACAATGAGAAATGGTAGCGGCAGGTCATAACTCTGCTTCTATGAGCACATAGGAAATGGAACAATTCAAGTTGGATTTGTTAGTATGATGTGTTTTGTGTTGTTGATGCTGATGTTAGAGAGACATGGACACTGAGAGGACAGAAAAATGTTACTCCCCTTTCAGGGTTCCTTAGAAGTATCTACCTTGGAGAAAGCAAGGTTTTTTTTTCCTAAAACAGCCCTAAAAGAGGATCTATAGGGATCTATAGGGGTGCTTCTTACAGTGAAAACATGCACAAAGGTTTGGGTTGCCCTTAAACTTCCTGCAAGTTCTTGCAGTGGAAAATGGCCAAATGAAAACATCAGTGTCTTAGTATCCTGTAAGTGCCACTTGTGGCCATAGTTGGTGCTGTTCATCAAATCTTACATAGTCCCACTTCTATTTAAAGTTTGGGAAGCAGCTTAAAGTCACTGACCTTTAAATAGAATTGTGATAACTCTGTGAATTGTTGACTATAATTGGCTTTCCCACCAGAACAACAGGGAAAACCCCTTTAAATTAGCTTAAAAGTCACTACTACAGGTATGTGCAGCCCAGCAGGTAGATTAAGACTCACACTTAGTGACTCTGCTCACAAAAGACCCAACACGCATGCTAAAAATGTAACTTCTCACGAAGCTTTATTGTGCCTTGGACCAAAACAAGCATCACTTTGCCACTGCAGTCAGACAGAGCTGACATTATTCCACATGGTTTGACCCTTCACCCCTCTGGGTCTGTTTGCTTTTTAAAGAAGCTCTGGCTCCAGTTACTGAGTGAGTCAGTGCCAATAATAAATACACAGTGTCTGCATGTACACTGACCACCACCTTTCCGGGAGCAGGTTCCTCGCCTGGACACCGAGATAATGATGACTCCTCTTCTCTTGCAGTGCTTCTTGCTCCATCTCTTTCAAAGCCTGGGTGTAAACCAGCCCCATTGATCAGCTGTTTTTCTGCATACTCTGTGTGTGACTTTGTGCACAGCTTCGAGTCTCAGTATTTTCTGCAGTGCATCTGCTCTCAGTGGAATTGCTGCGATGATAAGCAGCACGTGCAGTAAAACAAATTTTTGTCATACATGTTATGAGACTACATGAGAAAGATTGATAATATAATTAAAGCGGCTCCGCTGTGGAAATGAAGGATTCCTTGCAGTCGTCTCTCATCTTCTCTAATTACTTTTTGGATGAGCTGCAGTCCACAGACAGACTAGAGACTAATTCTGCACCGGCTAATAGAGTTTGATTTGAATTTTGTCATATAGTGGCTTCATTGATTCTTGGTCATTAAAGTCGCCTTGACCTGCTTCATGACCCATTGTTTCAACAAGCTTAAATCAGGACATTTTCAATTTCCTAAGCTGCCTCGTAAATAAACTGCACCAATGAAGCCGTCAGAGAGCGGGATTATGGGAATTGTTTATGCTTTGAAAGGCCTTGCAGCCTCTCCTCTCCACACTGCAGAGTTTTGCTGTTAAATTTTGCTCATTTACACCAGTGGAGACGTACACTGCGTCACTTTTGATTTGAAGGCTTTTTTATTTATTTTTTTGCAAGCCAGGGCCATCTGTCTTTCAGTTGGAGGAGGCATTGTACGGCTCCATTCTGCTCCGTCACGTAGGAGTGGCTTAGACAAAGCACTACTGCGCTTTTTTTTCAGTCTAACTTCCCACTGACACAGGAAGCCCGCCAACAGAAACAGCAGGGAGACGCACTGAGCAGATAACACAAAGACGGACCAACACCTACGATCGATTTAGGGTCTTTGCTTCACCTACAGTGGGCTGCATTGAGGAAATGAAAGCACTAAGTAAAGAAAAATGCTTAATAGTCCTACATGAGAGAGAAATAAATAAGAAGAAAGTGACAAAACCAGAAGTACTGGTGGTTATGAACGGTTGTGGTCAAAATTATACGTCGCTGGACAAGGAAATCAGGTGTTTAGCTGCTACTGACTCACATGGAGATCTAACAAAGTACCATTCTACTATAGTGTGATAATCTATGGTTATATCATTTCCCTCCCAGCCATCTGATATGGATTAAGCGGGCCTAAAACTTGTCACGTCTCTTTCTCCCAAACGTATCAATTAACCTCAGTCGTGCTTGTCGGCAGTTTGAGTGTGACTGCAGGTGGTGCAGAGTTCAGGAGAGGATGCTGAAGGTTGCATGTAGGACGGTTCTGTAGTGTGAAGTGCAGGATTACTTTATCATGGCCGCTAAGCCATTCCTGGAAGTGCGAC
>NC_072767.1:32730834-32748334 GCF_022539595.1 Amphiprion ocellaris | reverse complement strand
AAGCCTCTCACTTCGCTGATCACATTCCACTTGGGGGCAGAAGGAAAATCTTCTCGAATCACAATCAAGCAAAATAAGCACTTGGACCTGTCGAGCCAGACATGGACACTTCCGCTGTGTTGACCTTGACCTCCAACAGAACCACTTACACCCGACCATCCCTCCAACAGGTTCACTAATTTGATAATCGCTCACCTATTATTGTTTCCATCCACATCATGCATCTCCACATTAGAGAATAAATCTAACAAACCCACCAGAAACATTTTCTTAAATGGAAATCATCGCTTTAATGACCTGCCAGAATGAAGCACACTATCGTTCTGGCTGATAGAAACGTCCACTTGTGTCAGTCCATAGCCGCAAACTGCCAGTCGATTAGTTTGATGTTCTACTGGTGGAAAATAATTGGAGTGAAGCACATATTATCTAGCCCGAGGCAGCAGCTTACCTTTCCAGAAAGGAATGCAATCATTAGCTTTGAAAGCCATTTATCTTCTGGGTCCATGTGCTTCTCTTTGACAAAGTAATGATGTACATTTACTGCACGGTGTTGTGAGTCGAGAACAAAATGTGATAAAAACTGGTTGAATCACCAACTTGGATGATGTAAAATGCACCAAACTTTCATTTAGAATGAGCTCTTTATTTGATTATTCAAAAATTTTCTGTAGAATTTCAGTATCTTGCAAATCAAAAAGCTAGCCATGCCATGTACTAATCATATGGTGTTTAATACCTGTTATTTGCCAGTTTCCCTCAGGTACTTTACACTGTAGAACCTCAAACTGTCATGTAGTAAAATAAAACAAACTTTTTCAACCTAAAGCTGCACTAATCAATCATTTCTATCAAAAGCTGATCAGTTTTCACATGAGAGGTGTCACCTGAACTTACTGCACTTTGCTGTTATTGGTATTTTGCATGTCTTTGTGGCATTTTTGTGTGTCTTGTGTGTCTTTTTGCAATTTCTTTGTGGTCTAATTGTGTTTCTTAGTGTTTATTTTGCATTTCTTTGTGGTGATTTTATGCGTCAGTGGTTGTTTTGTCTCTTTGTGATAATTTTGTGTTCTCTTGCTGTATTTTTTGTTGTATTTTTGTATTTATTTATTGCTATTTTGGTGGTTATGCATGGTTATTTTATGTTTCTTTGTGGTTGTTTTGCATCTGTGGTCTTTTTGTGTCCGTCCGTCTTTGTGGACATTTTGCATTTTCTTAAACCCATTTTATGTTTTTTTTTGCAGTGATTTTGCATTGGTTATTTTGTTTCTTAGTAACTATCTCGTGTTTTTTCAGACTTTTGTCTCTTTGTGGTCATGTCATGCTTCTTTGTGGTTACTTTGTGTCTCTTCTTCCATCTATTTTTGATTTCTTTGCATCACTGTAACTTTTCTGTCGTCATTTTGCATTCCTTTGGTGGCCTTTTCACATTCATTCACATTGTTTTTTGGTATTGGTTGTTTGTCTCTTAGAGTTCATTTTATGCTTTTTGCAGTGTATTGTGTTTCTTTTTTGTCATTTGGCGTCTCTCTGTGGCATCTGTTCATGGGACTTAGAGAGTTTTTTGTGATCACTTGGCATCTGTTCATTTTACATCACTTTGTTGTAATTTTGCATTTCTTTGTGGTTGTTTTAAATGTGTTTTTCTTTTTTTCTGTCTGCTTGTGGTCACTTTGTTTTTCTTTGTGGCTGTTTTCAAGCCACTTTGTGGGAACTTTGGCGCTGCTTTGTAGTCTTTTTCAGTCCTGTGTCTCAGTAGTGAGCACAGTGTACAATCTTGGGAGTGAATCAGAGCTTTAATTCCATCGTTGTACCTTGAGGGCTGAACATAATGATCTGTAATGCAAAAAAAAAAGAATAAGAAAAAGATCATCTGAGGACAAAGATGGATCATACACAGCAACACACCCACAGTCCCTTATGACTCCTGCACGCACATCTGCACACACCCCGGCTGATATTTATCCTATATCCTGGCATTAAGAGCAAGTCACATCACATCCAAATGTCAGTCAGGTGAAGTGATGCTCTTTTAACATTTACGAAAATAAAGGTTGACAGAAGACAAAAGAAAAGTGGAGATTTGAGCTGCATGCAAACATGACACAGCATGTGAACTGCAACAGCAAACAATATAATCACAAACATTACATTTGGAAGTCCTTCATTATTTCTAATGATTTGTGACCTAACGGGCTTTTATTGTCACGTTTTTTCACCTGCAGCTAAGATAAAGTCATGAATTAAAAAACAAATTAGGAGACACAAATGTAATCCATGGAAACCAAACAAAATACAAACAGTTGTATATTTTTCCATTAATTACCTATTTGGATAGCCCGCTGAACCAAATGGAAAACTCTTTAGGGCCTAGGCTGAGAAAGTTTATGATCTGGCAGTTAATCCTGTTTTCTGAACATCTTTTACAACTTGGAGAGCACAAATATGGAAGAGGTGCTTCGCTCCAGGCCAGAGCAGTGCTTGATCCAGGATAAGAGACACGTCGTCATTCTGGGAGGAAACATATTAACCCCTTCAGACCCTAAGGTTATGATACATGATACTAAAGGTGCTGAACTTAGCCATATAATTTAGCTCGCGGAATTACAGCTGCCTCTATTCCTGAGACACTCCCTACTTAACCTCGCTTCCTGATGAGAATGCCTTGAGAGAGACTAAATACCGCTGGTTTAGTTTGTCAGTTTTCACTTCGGTTTGTCAGTCAGGCACAAAACTGACAGTTTCAAATTTTAATCCTTATAGTTTTCATGAAATCAAATCCCATTTGTAAATGTAAAACAATAGCCATTCAATGTATGGATATTTATTAATTACTTCTCTACAGGGTAGTTGTCAGTGTTACTGGCTGGGTTTGCCATTCCATTCATGGATTCAACATGCCTTTTAATACACAACAAATTCACATGATCACTTTTCTTCAGTGTTGGACACAGTGTCTAAGGTTGCATTCAAATACTGTCACAGTGGTGCAACAAAGGCTAACCTGTTTCAAAGGCTCCATCAAATGCAGTTTAAAAAAGCATTCTTTTATTCCCGAGATTAACTTATTGTATCCATCATGGACCAACCTACTGAAGATCAGTTGAGAGCTGGTGACAGTTGGATTTTGAGAATGTGGGAGACTCTGCAAACTAAACTTTGGAAACTTAAGATTATGCTTAAGTGTATGTATTGGGTCATTTCCATTTTCTCCAGTGTATGATGTCTGCAGTTCCACCTTGTCAAAAACACTAAGGTCTTGGATTTTGTCCTGACTGTCAGTTTCAAGTATATGGCAGGGCCTGGTGTGTGTGACGCAAAAGAACATTTTAAATAGAAAGTACACCAGAGGAATATGCTGCATATCAGAGCAAGAATTGTCCACAGATAACGTTGCTTACACATCCCAAATCTGATTTTGCGACAAATGTGGTAACACCTTAAATTACGCTTTGCGACATAATTTGCCAATGGCTGTAGCGAGCCTTCTGCATTAACTTTGACCACACATGTGTGATGTTTGTTTTATAATCTGAAGACTTCACAAATACGTGTGCAAGAAATTTAAATGGGGAAAAGTCTGTATTATTTCTGGATATTACAAATAAAGTGACATGTATATGCAATCAATCAAAGATGCATGTTCAAAACAAGATATGGGTTTAAATTTTGGTAATTAAAAAAAGAAGCACTACCGACATATTGCAGGGAGTCTGACGGGATAAAATTAGATTCTCTTGTACGAAAATTCCACGTATGTGAAAATCTACTTGACAGTTAAATAGATTTTGATTGAAATTACTTCATCGTTTTTATTATTTGGATTTGGTTGGTTGCATTTTAATCAGACACGGTGACTGCTCTTGTGTTGTAGGAGCTGCTCAATCAATGTTTGCTGTCGTGCGGTTTAACACTTGCTGTTAGTACCAGCAACTACAGGTGGCGCCAAATCAACCAGAGCTGATCCCTTCTTTAGCAGGTCGAGGGATTTGTAAGATGAAAGTGCACTGAACAGTAACATCCATCTGTTCATCATCGATACTTAATCCTCATTAGGGGTGGAGGGTCCGTGTATATTTTGGCAATTGGATTTTCTGTTCTGAAACGGCTATTGAAAAAGAAAAAACGAGTGGTTATTTGATTTTCGTTTTAAAATACAAAAATTAAAATTGAAATACAAGACGTTTTTACTTTTCATGATCAAAAAGGATATACGAAATTTTAAAAATGCTTTCATTTTCATTTTATATTTAGAATGACGAAAAAATAGAATCAGTAAAGTCCTATTCGCACGGGATTAGTATTACCTGGGGACCTCTGGTGATTTGTAATAATTGCGGAGGAGGTCGGTGATCTTAATCCCGTGCGAATGCGCCATGTCGGTAATTGGTAAAGTAATAATTCCCCCGCAAATTACCTACTATAGTTCACCAAACACCGACCTCCTGGGATAATACTAGTCCCGTGCGAATATGCATCTCGGTGATTGGGGGGTATTTTAGTTTTTTTAGTTTTTTTTTTTTTTTTTGCACCTCTTTTTCTACGTCTTTCTCGGTTAAATTATGGAGGCTGCGGTGGAAATTATTGACGGCAGTTTAGGAGCAAATGCAGTAGTCGGCCGATACACAACATGCCTGTGGACCATTCACAGAAACGGCAAAATCAGATCAATAACAAAAGGGACATTTGGGACGATATGGAGATGGAAGACATGCGTAGCAGCGTGCGGTAAGCATATCTTTCAACAGGCTGAATACAAACGCCCTGACGGCCCGTTATCCCGACAATGCTGCCCCCTGTTCTAAAGTCACGTTGCTACTTTGACATATTTACTGTTGCTATGACGACTACATACCACGTTAAAAGTGGTAATTTTAACCCGAACCACAAGCTTTCCATTTTGTGCCTAAAACTAAGGACACCCTAACGATAGCGTTGTTACAACATAGGCTTTTAATGTTTAAAAGTTTATTGGCGCGACCGGTGTCTGTATTTTTTTGTGTGTAGCGGCCAACCACTTTGCACATGGACGTGACAACAGCGGACCTTGCGATCGGCACAGATTTGACATCATATCCAGGCTGTAATGTCAGTAAATTCGAGTAAAATACAGACTTTGCTTATCCCGTGCGAATGCGCTTAAAGAAACACTGACGTGGGGGGTAATTCACAAATTACCAGAGATACACAGGTAATACTAATCCCGTGTGAATAGTACATAAGAGACAGAATCGGAAAAGGGTCCGTTTTTTCATTTTCTGAGACCGGAAGTGGTCATCAGCAAGTGTGGAGCCAAACGACAACAAGATTCTCAGAGGGCGGAGCCATAGAGCAGTGATTGGTCAGACCATAGCTGCTGTGGACCTTGTTTTTGGAGTAAAACATGGTAAGAAGATAAATACTTCTAACCTGTAGCGTTGTTTTGTTGTACGTTAAGTCAGCGACTTGTGAAGAGTTGTGTTTTGTCGTGTTTGAGCAGTTGCTCCAGACGCGTTAGCTAGCTAAGCGGCTAAGTTAGCTAGCTAAGCGGCTAAGTTAGCTAGCGGGCTAATTAACACAGGTGGCGAACTTACCGCTGAACACCTGTGTTAGTTGCTGCAGCAGCTGTCCGTCATTAGAATGAACTTGTCAACTTGTATTTCTCTGCTGTTTATTTGAGCTTTTAAAAAAGTTATTTTACTTTAAGGTTAACTGAAACCCGTTGAGCTGCACTGAAGTTTAACATTCAGCTGGTTTGAATTAAACCGTGCTTAACTTAACATTGCGCAACATTACCTCTCTGAATCTCCATAATTTCATTAAATTCCTTCTCTCTTCCACTGCTCAAGTTCAATCCAGTATATAAAGTGACATTAATAGTGAATAAACTAACAACCAACCATTGTATTTATTTATTATTGCATGTATTTGTAGTGAAACATGAGTGGAAACCTCCTACTTTTGGATCTAGAACTGTACAAGCCGTTCATTTTCAGTCATCTGACAAGTTAAACTCCCCTTTTTACGTGAGATTGAAGCAGAAAGTCTGAGTTAACAAAGAAAGTTGTTTATAATTTGCGATACCTGTTATCTCTGACCGAGGCTTTAGTTTTTGTTGACCCGATTTACACGTAGAAACTTTGTTCAGGAAGATTTCTCAGTAGCTCAGAGGACATGTTGCTTTTTACACAACCTTGTAAGAGAATGTCTGTCAATGCTTTCAGTAGAATTTAGAAACACAACATTTCCTAAACAGATATTTTGAGGCTGTGAGGTTGAACATTTGAGAGTATATCAGTGTGTTTGTTTGTGGTCTTTCTGTTTCTAGGTGGAAGCTGAATTAGTGAGGATGACTCCTGCTCCTGTCATCTCTAAGCTCCTCACACATCTTTACCTGCACATGAGGAAAATCACTCCTGTAGAATGCAGGTATGTTTGTCATTATTATAAAAAGATGTTGCCTGGTGACCTGTCAGAATCCCATCATACAGAGTCAGCCAAAATAATGTTTACACACATCAGGAAAAGAAAAACTTGCATAAATATTTCAATACCAAATTTATTCAGACATCACGAGATTAATAAAAGTTATCTTTGGCCTCTACAATTACAAGAGGTGTTCAAAGTGGTGGCCACTGGCTTCCAGACATTTCTGTTGTGTTGTAGACGTCACTTGTTGATGCGCCATTCATGAGGGTAGCGCCATCTGTTGGGAAAACATCGTACAACAGGACACAGAGTTATCGTGATTTGATCAAATTTTGAAAGTGGTATCTATATGTGTAGAAATACTTATACAAATGAAATATCTATAAAAAATCTTTTCCTGATGTGTGTATACATTATTTTGGCTGACTCTGACTCTGTGAACTTAATGAGAACAAAACTGTCATTTAATTGTTGCTCTGAAATCTTCTTTAGTGAAAACCAGCTGGTGTTCTGCTTTGAAACAAACTGCTGTTGAGGTCTGTGTTTTTAGGTTTAACCCCACTGTTTCTGAATGAACTGATAGTTGTTGTTTTTTTCCCTGATCAATGTGGACGTTATAATTGCTGGTAACATTTACTGATCATATAATCTGCATGACAATATAACAGTGTAACATTATGACCACCTGACTAATACTGTGTTGGTCTCTTTATGCTGCTAAAACTCCTCTGACCCAGTGATTCATCAGAACCTCTGGGGATGTTCTGTGGATTCTGTGGATCCTGTGGGTTGCAGGGTGGATCCTACCTAGACCAGGCTGATCCTGGACCATCCCACAGATGCTCAATCAGATCTGGATGTGGGGAGTGTGGAACCCAGGTGAACAGTTTAGCTCTGTCGTGTTCCTCAGACCACTCCTGAGAAGTTTTAGTTTGTCCTGCTGAGGGAGGCAGCTGGCATCAAGGACTGCTGTTGCCATGGAGACTAGGGGGTTGTTTGTCCTGCAGTGTTTAGGTGGTGGTACATGTCAGACATCCACATGAACGTCAAGGTTTCCCAGCAGAACGTTGCATTAGAACAAGATGATGGATGTTGTTCTCTTCAGCTGTCAGTGGTCAGAATGTTGTGGCTGATTGGTGGATCTGTCTGCCTTTACTCTGACATCCAGAGTTATACAAAAGTGGAGTATGTGTGCAGTGCAGAAGAGATTTACTTTATTGTATGCAGTTTTTTTTAAGGGAGAGCATTTTTCTATCCACCTGAATGAAGACCCAATCTCTCCCTTCAAAGGATAGTTAATAATTACTACAGCTTCCATAGTGGTCCCATCAGAAAAAATCATATCCATATACAGATTTTTATTAATTCCAGGGCTGGTTCAGTCAAGATTTATAATAATAAGTACATCAAATAATTCTTTGTCACAGTTGGAATTTTGCAGCCTGAGAGATGGTTGAGAAGGTTTGCAGTTCTTATTTTAGCAAAATATGTTATAATAGAAGATCTTTATTGTCATTGTACATGAAATTATCTGCAAACCAGCAAAGTGCATCAGTCTGAGGTATCTAAAAATAAATAAGTAAAGAAAAATGCTTCTAAAGCCAATAATAAACAGAATGTTTTGAGGGAATATTCTAAAAAGGAAAGAAAAGCTCCATTCTCACTCCTCTCAGGATAAACTGTCATTAAAATTGACTTTAAATTTAGCTTCAACATGAGATAAAAACATTTACTTTCATTACTGATGTTGTCAAGTTTTAATAAAGTTCATGCTACTTTTATAAAATGATGAAAGTGAATAAATTGTATTTCTGTGATCTGTGTTTGATTTCTGTCTTTTCTCCTGTCATCCAGATGTTCAGAGGGAGATGATGCCACATCTGGTCCAGCTGATGGAAGGTCTTGAAGTTCTCTGACTGGCCTCGACTGAAGATGGTCGTCTGACTGGATTTAAGGTTCAGATGCTCAGTAACAAACTCCACCAATGAGCCAACAGGGAAGCTTTAGGTTTATTAAATGTTGCTATGAAGGTATCGCTGTTTTTCTTTGTGAATGCAATGTGCTCCAACTGAAACTTGAATTAGAACTTAGAAGTAAATCCTTCCATCTGAAAGGATTTAGTTGCATTAATAACCTCACAACATTCTAATTTTTATTTCAGTCTTAGTTGGAAATAGAATCTCTGTATTGATTCAGGTAAAAACTGAACTTCACAGCATGTTGGAGCAAAACAACCAGATGAAAACTGTGATGGTGTTGGATTGTCAGACCGTAATGTTGCAGCTCAAAGCAGCTTTTCTGTCTCAGTTCATTCTGACATTCAGCTATGAATCAACACAGCAGATGGTGATCCATGCTGTGGAAGTCTCACATTTCCTGATTTAATGGAGCTGCTTTGCACTTTTTACACTGTTTATTCACCAACACTTTATTTAATAAAAGTCCCATCTAGTTTTAATGAGGAATGTGATGTTTTAATTTCTCTGTGAATAACTGCAGTCTAATGTAACAGCTGGAGTTGTAACATCTGTCCTGATATTGATCATGAAGTATTGATCAGAATACTTATGGTTAGCAGTCATCCCTGAAGTTTACATTAAAATCTTTACCTGTGTTGTGAACTTTGGTAAGAAGCAGAAACTTTAGCGTTGCCATGGATACATGAGTGTTAAATTCTGTCCATGTTTCCATTTTGGGAAATGCAGTCCAGTTCCAGAATGTGGAGGAATTTAGTCTCACAATCGCAGACAACAAATATTATCTGAAAGTCGGGTTATTGTTGTTTATCAGCACAATACAAAAAGATTAATGTTAGAAATATTCCAGTTAAGACTCTAGAATATCATGATTTATGTAAATTTACCTCAATAATATGAATGTTCAGGTTAAGATTGCACAGTGATATTTATTATGTAAGTTTAGCTGATTAAAGTTTATGACTCTCCACTAAAATATTATTTAAATTGACATCATTATTATAATATTTAGGGTCAGACTGTACAGTATTGAGATTAAGAAATCAAATATTCTATAAAATGTAAATACACTGAACTCATTTGGATATATTTAAATGAGACTCTATAACATTATTTGACACAAATTTATCTAAATCAAAATTGTAATCATTTTTACTCCAAACATTTACTGGACTGATTTAAACATTAAAATCACTCCTTTCTAATCCTCTGCTGTACGTTCAAACCTGAGGCCTTAAATAGAAACACACAAGTATCTGATTGAAGGAACTTCTGCAGAGTCCTGGTTCCAGAACATGATGATAGAATTATAGACAAACTTTAACAAAAGCTGCCTGAGAGTTTACAGCTTTTTATGTTAGATTTCTTCAGTAATTTAACGAGCGTTATCAGCAAAAATCAAGTGTTCATTTGATGAACTTCATTTCCTAAAACATCCAGAATTGGAACTCATATCTTTGGCAGCTGTAAAGTTTCTGCTCCTTCAAAGTTCACAACACAATGAATTAATTCCTAAAACACTCTCAATGCTGGAGAGCGTTTGTGATGCTGAAGCAGTGACCAGTTTTTCTGTTTCTTCTCTGGAGATGCACAATGACGGACGTCTGCAGAGACTGAGAAAGAGTCTCACCACATCCTGACATGAGGAAAAAGACTTTATTGAAGACTACAATGAGAAAAACTATCAGACAGCAGACGGCTGCATTCAAGGTGAGCTCTGAACATTTGATCTGGAACAGGAATTCAATAACGGCAGCATGAGCTTCATTTCAGTCTGTAGCTGCTGAATTCATGGATGAATCATCTGGCACTAGAGAGGAAGACCATCAAACATCCACATCAGCTGATGGAGGTCCAAAAGTCTCACCAAACAAACAACCTACAGAGTGAAGACCTCTAACCTGATTGGACAGCCTCCTATTCAGCCACATGTGAACAAATGCCTCTAAGCTGATTTGTTTTCTAAAATAAATCTAGTTTGAGTCCTAATATATGCCTGTGTGTTTGCTTCTTTACATGGCTGTTAACAGTTTAGGCTGTTAGATTGTTCCAGATAAGACAAGTACAAGATTCTTCAGAGCCGTTCTACCACGAGCCTGACAGGAAGAACTCCAACAGCTACTGAATGTTCCTGTGGTCCCCTCAAGGCTACAGGAGGAGCCCTACGAGGACGAGCAGGTCCACCTGATGGCGGCCAGTCGCTGCGGTTCAAAGCCAACACCGACTACATGGACTTCTACTGGACCACACGGAGGCCTTCAAACCGGACCAACAAGTTCAGCGACTCCCCGACTGGTGGGTCTGAGGACGCCACCGAGCCTCGGTCCAGCCGGCCTCCTGTCTGTGGATGTTTGAGTGCTGAGAGGTTTGTGGATGCATGTGAATGTGTCTGTGTTGAAACAGCAGCTTTGGACTCACTAACGCTGGGAAAAACCAAGAGCTCCTTTATTTGTGACTTCCACTAAAAAAACTGAAGAAAATAAGTTTGCCAGGGTTCTGACTGATAACAGATTAATAAATAATGAAAATAACAGTTTAAATATTCCTTTAAACAATCCTTTTAGGTCTACACTTCCTTTACACTGACTTCTTGGTATATGTATATACAGATGACTGTATGTAAGTATTTTGGGTGGAATATACCAATAAGCCCAATGTTCAAGGGTTCTTCTGGGAATATACCATTAAATCAACCTTTTAGGTAAATGTTCCAGGATGTTGGGTAGAATATACCATCAGATAAACCTTTTAGGTCTACATTGGAAGATTTTAGAGTAGAATATTACTCCAAACCATCCTTTAGGTCTACATTTAAGGTGGAATACTCCTTTACACCAAGACTTTTTGGTCTACATTGAAGGATTTTAGGTGGAATATTCCTGTGAACAATTTTTTTAAGTTTATGTTCAAGGATGTTGGGTGGAATATACCATCAGACCAACTTCCGAGGTCTACAGTAGTGAATTTTAGGTGGAATATACCATTAAACTCACCTTTTAGGTCTACATTGGAAGATTTTAGGTGGGATTTTCTTCCAAACCATCTTTTAGTCTACATTTAAGGATGTTTAGGATGGTATATTCTTCCAAACCAACTTCTCAGATCTACATTTCAGGTGGAATATTCCTCCATACTAACTTTTTTGGTCTACATTGAAGGATTTTTTCTAAACCGCCCTGTCGGGTCTATATTTGAGGTTTGCAGGTGGAATATTCCTTTTAACCAGCCCCTCAGGTGTCTTTGAGGATTTTGGATGGAATACTCGGTTAAACCAACATTTTAGGTCCATGTCCAAGGATTTTTGGTGGAATGTTCCTTTAAGGTGGATGTGTGAGGACCTTGTAGGTGGAATACTTCCTGAAACCAACCTTTTAGGTCAACATTCAAAGATTTAAGGTGGAATATTCCTTTAAATCAACCTAAATTTCATGTTTTGATCATTATCAAGTGAGAAACCTCAATCCAGACTCCTCATAATGACGTCTGAGATTTATGCTGCTGTTATTTGTTTAGTCCAGACTAAACAACAGAAATCCACAACTATAATTTTATTTCAGGATTCGGTTATTAAATGTCAAAACAATCCATGTGACTCTAAAAACTCAACAGCTTTACAAACTCTAAGATTAAACTCTCCACAAGGATCCAAAATAAGTTGGACTTCTACATGAGAGCTTTAATTATTCTTCATCTACTTCCTGAAAAGTTTGGTCAATAAAAAAGACAAAAATTAATATTCAGCTGAACTAAAGACAGACTTTGTGATTTTTCTTGTTGTAAAGTTCCTCTTTCAAATAAATAGCCTCCTAACCTCCTGGAAACCAGCATTTGTCCTGTTTTTGTGTTGCTCCTCGGCGACCCCAGACAGCCGGGTCCTAATGTTTTTTGAGCAACACACCATACTATGACGTTTTTACAATGATGGTTCTACTATGGAACCAGTTTGACATGTTCAGGCGTTCTTTGTGTGAAAACTCAGAGATTTCAGGTATCAGAAGGTGTTTTTCAACTTTCTTTGTTAACTTTCTGCTTCAACTTTAAACTAAATTTACTTGACTAACCCAGCCCTCTGGACTTCCAGTAAGCTGTGTTCCTATTGGCTGTCCAGGTGGCTGCTTGGTGTTATCAGGAACACCTGAGCAGCTCACTGTCTTCCTGCTTCATGTGTCTGCAGCCAAACATTTCCTCTGCTTCTTTTCCCCACTGAACCGGGTTTGGCTCCATTGCTTTAGTTTGTTATTTAGGCGTTGGCTTGCAGCTTCCAGCAGTAAAATCGTCTTTAATGTGTTTCTTGGTGTGTTTTAGGGCTTTGTACTGGATAGTTGTCTTGGTAAATGTGGTTCTTTAGCCACAGTTAGCACATGGTGCTAATGTGTGCAGTGATTAGTGGATTTGCTGCAGCTGAGTTGTGTCTTTATCTTGGCTGTAGTGAGTCTTTAGAGGTTTTTGGTCTGACACATTCTGTATTCTTGTTTGTGAACCAAGGTTGGTTGTCCAGAAGGTAAGAGTTCCTGTCCTGATTCTCTGTTTAAAGAGGTTCTCTGGTAGGCTGCAGGAGACTTTAGCGTTTGGGTTGTGCTAGTTTGGTTTTTGTACGGTTTCATTTGGACGACTATCTTGAGGCCCCTCCATGTGGTTTAGTGAGGTTTTCTGGAACAGTTCTACAAAGCAACCTGCAGCAGAAAAGACTTTGAGAGTTTTTAGGAAGTTCTGGAGACCAGACTTTAGAGCAGCAGAAACATTTGTCAGCAGTTTGAGCAGGAGAAGGTGAGCTTCAGAGTAGAAATGAGACGGAAACCTTCTTGACCCGTGTGGTGAGGTCCTGTACCAAGAGTTTGAGCAGGTTGTGAAGAGTCTGTAGTTCTTTGGTCTGAAAGCACAAGAAGAGTCGACTCATTAAAGGAGAAAACCGGAGATATTGTTGCTTCTTCTGTCGCTCTGCAGTTCCCAGTTTCCTTAGACTGAATATCAAGTTTATATTTTAAATGATTTCCCATGTGAGCCCAAGAAGACTTCAATAAACTCCCTCCATCCCTTGGACACAACAGATTTTATTACCATATTAAATCTTTTTTAAAAATATATTTTTGAATTTTAATCATAATTTTAATCATAGTTTTTTCTCTTTGCTTGTTTAGTTTTGTCATCTGTGTGAAAGGTGCCAAACAAATAAAGTTGAACTGATAAAGTGAATAATTGACTAACTCATGATTTTGACAACAGAAATATTTTCATTGTGATTTAAGGGTTTGTTTCATTTTCAAGGTTGGGGTTAAAATCTTGACAGAAAAAAAAGATTAAAGAAACAAACTACATTAAAAAAAGCAATCAAAGGAAAAAAACATTTAATACAATAAAACTTAAAAAAATTAAACATTAAATACAGTTAAATGATATTAAACAGGCAAAATAGTGAATTAGATTATTAAACAGAAGCTACAACATGTAATTATGAAAATAAACAAAATTTTTTAAACAAAAATATTAAACATTAAAGATGAAATATTTTAGATAATTAAACATTTAAAAAATACAGTTAAACAAGAACATTAAACATTTAAAAAATACTAAACATTTAATTAGATTATTAAACCTTTGAAAAGACAAAACATTTAATCCAAAAATTAAGTGTTTAATTAGAAAATTAAATCTTAAAGGCAATAAAGCTTTAAATGGGAATTAAACAGAAAATACAATGAAGCATTTAAAAAGAAAATTAAACATTAGAAGGTGGTAAAACATTTAAAAAGAAAAACCTGAAAGATTTAATGGAAAAATTAAACATTGAGAAAGAAAAGGAAAATTTTCAAACAAGCCGATAAAACATGTGAAAAAAACAATTAAACATTAAAAAGACAAAACATTTGGAAATCAAATCAGACATTAGAAAAGAATAAAAGGTGAGAAAAGAGCAAAACTAAACATTTAAGAAGAATCAAACTACAGACACATTTGAAAAGACACCAGTTAGACTTTAGAATATCAAATTAAACAGAAGAGACAATAAAATGATCAAAAAGAGCAAAAACAGATAAAGCCTTAAAGTGTTTTCTAGTCTGAAATGAAAACATCAAGTTGTTTCTTCAAACATTTCCTCTTTCTATGTTCTTGGTTTCGATTGTGGGCAGATTTACTAAGAACTCATTTCAGAAAACTGCTTTCCAGATAAAGTCTACTAGTAGTTGAAGGCATGGATCAAACTAATGTTACCTTCTGATCTCCACAAACTTTACTGTTCAGTGAAGAGAATCAAAGTTTGTTGAGGATTTCTAAATAACCCACAGGTGAAGGTCTGAGAAGAACTCAGATGGATGGTCTAAATGTGAAATCAAGACTCACGGTCACAAGTTTTAAGGCTTCTGTTTACCAGAAAGTTCAGACTAACAAAGAAGTACTGAGAAACTTTTAAAATTTCAGTCCTCAGACTGTCTAAAGGTTCAAACTAACAGAGAAGTACTCAAGAACCTGTAGGTTTTCAGTCCTCAGACTGTGGAAAGGTTCAAACTAACAGAGAAGTACTGAGAAACTTTTAAGATTTCAGTCCTCAGACTGTCTGAAGGTTCAAACTAACAGAACTACTCAAGAACTTTTCGGATTTCAGCCCTCAGACTGTCTGAAGGTTCAAACTAACAGAGAACTACTGAGGAACTTGGAAGATATCAGTCCTTGGACTGTGTGAAAGTTCAATCCAACAGAGAACTACTGTGGGACTTAGAAAATTTCAGCCCGCAGACTGTGTGAAAGCTCAGGTCCTGAGGACTCGGGAGGTGTGGAGGCTTGGAAAGTCTTGGAACTGAGGGTTTCCACCCTCCAGCACAAAGGCTGAAGTCCAACCTCCTGAGAAAAAATGGTCGAGTCAAGACCCGAGTTAAAAAAAAACTCGAAGACGACAAAAAATAGATGATAAATGCGCAAAAAAAAGAAGAATTAGTATCTGAGCAAGTAGCTCAGGGGGATAAGAGGAGAGACTACAGAGTGGAGGGTCGCAGGTTCAAGACCCACCACCGGCACTTTTCTTTCTTTGTCTTTGTCAGGATTTTGAGAAAAGTTTAAGAAGTGTCTGGTCTTGAACCAGCGACCTGCAGCTCCATAGGCAAATCCTTAACTCACTGAGCTACAGATCAGATGAAAAGAAATAAATTCGTCGTCCCTTTGGCATTGTAGTTCCTCAAGTGACCACATGGGCGGAGCCAGGGTGGAGTCTGGGTGGAGTCAGGGCGGAGAGTGGGCGGGGAGGTGGGTGGCGGCCTCCCCCCTCTACTCCCCCACCTGCCCCCACCACCCACCACACCTTCCCCCGCCCCACGAGTTCTTCGAGTCTCCACGAGTTCTTCGAGTCTCCACGGGTTTTCCCCAGTTTCTGGAGCTTCCACCAGGTCCGAGGCACAACAACTTGTCATGAAGAGGTGTTGAAGGTGGCCAGGATGGACTGACTTTTTACAGCCACTGGAAGGAAGACCACTAGAAGAGCAGGTCTTTAACCACCATCCAGAAAATCCATGGAGTTGGTCAACTTTTATCAACCTCCATCCACATGTTCAACTTCATATCTTTGAGATTTTTAGCACCACAAACCTTTAGTATCACACTTTATTATCAATTATTAGGACTTTAATGGAATACACCAGCAGATTTACTTTTTCTTGACAAACTTTATTCTTGTCGTCGTGGGACTGCAGTATTTAAAACTCTTCCTTCTATTTGACCTCATGTTTATTAGTTTTAGTGGAGAAACTTATTTTAATTGTCCATTAGTCTCTTAAAAACCAAATAATAAATTTGATTAGTCAAGATGTTTAAATTTCTTACTTTGTCATATTTTAAATATGACAAAAAAATATAAAAAGAAAAGCGTCTTGAGACAATTTACCTGTAACTGGCGTAATATAAATAAAATTAAAACTGTATGTATCTTGTAATGTTGGAGTAATTCAGCCATATATGTTGGAAAACACATTTTCTTTGTCCATTAATCTGTTGATTGTTTTCTCCACTAATTCATTTCTTGTTTTGGTTTATAAAATGTCAAACCCAAATATATTCAGTTTACTGTCATAAAAACCAAACAGATTTACATTCATGATGCAGGAATCAGGCAGTTTTTCACTTTTTATCTTAGTTTAGTCAGAAAGATAGTTGATAATGTGTGAATTGTTGCAGCTTGTGAGCAGTAAAAGGTTTTAATCTTTGGGGCCGAGTGTCAGAAAACATTTAGAAACCAACATCAACAAAACATTCAACAAAGATTTGAACATCATTAAAGGGAAATCCAACTTTTGCATGACAACATCTAATTAAAGGACATTTATTTCCAACGTAAATGTGTGATATTCATCCTCTGGAGCTTTCTCTTCACATCGTCTTCCACCTGGACTGCTTTGGTCGGGAGCATGTGCAACAAACATTTGAAGAACTGCACTTTAACATCAATGAATGACACTGAAGTTTAATCTCTACATAAATGAGACTGAGTCTGGATGTGCTGCTCTGTCATTAACTCCTAAGTTTAGGGAAATTTCAAACAAAAGAGGACAGTTCAGATCAGACTTGAGAATGAGCTGATTTTGAACAAACATCTCAGACTTGCTGAGCTTCAGCACCTCTAGCAAGATATTTTAACAACAAGCAACTCAAGAGATCCAGAAGTTGGAGAGAGTTAGCTTTAGCTGAGCTAAAGAACATGTGGGACGCTAACCTAGCAAACATTTCAGACTTTTCTCTGTGAATTCTGAGAAATAATTTCCTATTTAATGACAGAGCTACACATCTTAACTCAGTCTCATTAAAACAGACTCTAATTCAGTGTCATCCATCCATATTAAAGTGCACTTACCCAAAATGTTTGTTGCATGAGCTCCAACAAAACCTGTCCAGGTAGAAGGCCACTTTGACAAACAGGAAGTGGAAGATTCCAAGCAGATTTATAGAAGGGGGAGCCGGACTGTACTAAGTGTGGTGGAGTATAGAGGGCTGTTTTGTGGGTTTTTAAGGCTGATAATGATTATTAGTGAGACATTTGGAGTAGATATTCATTTGCAGTAAATGAAAGTATTTAAAATCTTGGAGTTAAACTTAGAAGAAAAACTAACAGAAAACTTTGTTGATACGTTTTAGTT